>NW_026711579.1:300000-567820 GCF_026419965.1 Kogia breviceps
GGTACATCGGAATGGCCCCGATAGCACATGAAAAGCGCCAGAACGTGGACAATGATGCGGTTGGCCAAAAAGGGCGAATGCGTTTTTTCCTGAATATATTCAGGAAAAAACGCATTCGCCCTTTTTGGCCAACCAAGCAACCTGGGAGAGCAAATCAGCACTACAAAGAAATCTCTCGCCCCCCCCCCCGGGGCAAAAGGGCCAGGCGAAAAAAGTCTAAAAACCAGAAAGGCAGGACAGCCCACGGAGTCAAGGGAGCCTTGTTAAGCTGATGGGCGGGATGTCAATGGCCAACAGCCAATCTTCACAAGTGTATCCTCTTTCCCAAACCATGTAAAACACAGAACCACAGAGCATAGGGCACTTCCACACATGGGCGTTGACCTTGGGAAAATCAAAAAATCAACCAGACACAGGGACCCCAAAGTTGAGGGCTGCTGTCTTGACAAGAACCTCCACTCCGGTACACGTTTCATATCCCAGGAAAGAGCCAAGTGGACAAAGACGAGTGGACAAGTGGACAAAGACAAGTGGACAAGTGGACAAGTGGTGCTACGTAGGTCCAATGGAGTGTCACTCAGCCATGAAATCCACGTCATGAGGCTGGTAGCAGCATCCTGAGTGGATTTAGGTACGATCATCCTCAGTGAAATAAGTCCCACAAAAAAAGAAACTTATGATATCACTTATCGAGGGAATGTAAAAATCGCTCCCCATGCACTGAATCCCCAAACAGAACAGAGTCACGCTTTTAGAAAACACACTTATGCCTGCTTCAGGGGAAAGGTGAGGTGGGGTGACGCATAAAACTCGAGTTTGAAATGAGCACAGATACCCTTCCGAAAACCGAATATGGAATGGACACGACCTACTCCTTGCTCAATCAACTGGACTCACCAGACCCTGTTCATCGCACAAGTATCTATCCGACTAGTAAGCATCTTAAAAGCTAAGTCTTGATATCTCTGTGTAAGTGCATCAAGTGTGTGTAAAGCGGCCTAAAACCAGCAGGGAAAATCAGCTCAGACCCATTCTGAGGATACATTTCCAACATAAAGAAGAAACAAGCAGGGCAAAACAGAGAGAAATTCTTCCAAAATGCGTTCAGGGACTGGCATGCAACCAGGATTGACCACATCTACAGCCCCAGCGGCAGAAGACATAAGGCTGGACACTCTTGGGGCTGAGACGATTGGTGAGGTTGGGAAAGCAAATGCAGACCCTTGAAAGGAATCCTGCGTGCTCCCCATTCCATGGGTCCCAACTCTCCAGGTTCAACGCAATCTTCCGACAGCGAAAGCACTCATTGGAAACCCAGCGGATGCTACACCGTGGGATCGGGAAAGCTTTCTGAAACTCACCTCAGTTTTCATCTCCTGGTGCTCGTGTTCTCCATTCAGGCCCCCTTACTAACAATCTCCCCACTTGGAGACTCGGCGCCTTTCCATGCCTCTTTCGTACCGTCTGCAATTTGTCCGCAGGATGAACTGCAAGAGGGGGAACCAATGAGAGACTCGCTGGAGGTGTTTGGTCGGGCACATGTCACTCTCATTTCCCATCACGAAGAAGAATTCACCAGCGGTTCAGCCTGCCACCCCGGATCGACAATAGGGCGTGAAGCCATCCAGCCGTGTTGCGTCCCACTCACAAAAAAGCGACTTGGGAAATGGAGCTCAGGGGCACTGCACTTCCCAAACCTGCAGAGTTCTAAACGATAACTATCGCCCCAAAATATATTGAGGTCAGGCTACGAAGAGGCGCTGAACGCAAGGCAGAACTGCAGGAAACGGATGTCAACGGGTACATCGGAATGGCCCCGATAGCACATGAAAAGCGCCAGAAGGTGGACAATGATGCGGTTGGCCAAAAAGGGCGAATGCGTTTTTTCCTGAATATATTCAGGAAAAAACGCATTCGCCCTTTTTGGCCAACCAAGCAACCTGGGAGAGCAAATCAGCACTACAAAGAAATCTCTCGCCCCCCCCCCCGGGGCAAAAGGGCCAGGCGAAAAAAGTCTAAAAACCAGAAAGGCAGGACAGCCCACGGAGTCAAGGGAGCCTTGTTAAGCTGATGGGCGGGATGTCAATGGCCAACAGCCAATCTTCACAAGTGTATCCTCTTTCCCAAACCATGTAAAACACAGAACCACAGAGCATAGGGCACTTCCACACATGGGCGTTGACCTTGGGAAAATGAAAAAATCAACCAGACACAGGGACCCCAAAGTTGAGGGCTGCTGTCTTGACAAGAACCTCCACTCCGGTACACGTTTCATATCCCAGGAAAGAGCCAAGTGGACAAAGACGAGTGGACAAGTGGACAAAGACAAGTGGACAAGTGGACAAGTGGTGCTACGTAGGTCCAATGGAGTGTCACTCAGCCATGAAATCCACGTCATGAGGCTGGTAGCAGCATCCTGAGTGGATTTAGGTACGATCATCCTCAGTGAAATAAGTCCCACAAAAAAAGAAACTTATGATATCACTTATCGAGGGAATGTAAAAATCGCTCCCCATGCACTGAATCCCCAAACAGAACAGAGTCACGCTTTTAGAAAACACACTTATGCCTGCTTCAGGGGAAAGGTGAGGTGGGGTGACGCATAAAACTCGAGTTTGAAATGAGCACAGATACCCTTCCGAAAACCGAATATGGAATGGACACGACCTACTCCTTGCTCAATCAACTGGACTCACCAGACCCTGTTCATCGCACAAGTATCTATCCGACTAGTAAGCATCTTAAAAGCTAAGTCTTGATATCTCTGTGTAAGTGCATCAAGTGTGTGTAAAGCGGCCTAAAACCAGCAGGGAAAATCAGCTCAGACCCATTCTGAGGATACATTTCCAACATAAAGAAGAAACAAGCAGGGCAAAACAGAGAGAAATTCTTCCAAAATGCGTTCAGGGACTGGCATGCAACCAGGATTGACCACATCTACAGCCCCAGCGGCAGAAGACATAAGGCTGGACACTCTTGGGGCTGAGACGATTGGTGAGGTTGGGAAAGCAAATGCAGACCCTTGAAAGGAATCCTGCGTGCTCCCCATTCCATGGGTCCCAACTCTCCAGGTTCAACGCAATCTTCCGACAGCGAAAGCACTCATTGGAAACCCAGCGGATGCTACACCGTGGGATCGGGAAAGCTTTCTGAAACTCACCTCAGTTTTCATCTCCTGGTGCTCGTGTTCTCCATTCAGGCCCCCTTACTAACAATCTCCCCACTTGGAGACTCGGCGCCTTTCCATGCCTCTTTCGTACCGTCTGCAATTTGTCCGCAGGATGAACTGCAAGAGGGGGAACCAATGAGAGACTCGCTGGAGGTGTTTGGTCGGGCACATGTCACTCTCATTTCCCATCACGAAGAAGAATTCACCAGCGGTTCAGCCTGCCACCCCGGATCGACAATAGGGCGTGAAGCCATCCAGCCGTGTTGCGTCCCACTCACAAAAAAGCGACTTGGGAAATGGAGCTCAGGGGCACTGCACTTCCCAAACCTGCAGAGTTCTAAACGATAACTATCGCCCCAAAATATATTGAGGTCAGGCTACGAAGAGGCGCTGAACGCAAGGCAGAACTGCAGGAAACGGATGTCAACGGGTACATCGGAATGGCCCCGATAGCACATGAAAAGCGCCAGAACGTGGACAATGATGCGGTTGGCCAAAAAGGGCGTATGCGTTTTTTCCTGAATATATTCAGGAAAAAACGCATACGCCCTTTTTGGCCAACCAAGCAACCTGGGAGAGCAAATCAGCACTACAAAGAAATCTCTCGCCCCCCCCCGGGGCAAAAGGGCCAGGCGAAAAAAGTCTAAAAACCAGAAAGGCAGGACAGGCCACGGAGTCAAGGGAGCCTTGTTAAGCTGATGGGCGGGATGTCAATGGCCAACAGCCAATCTTCACAAGTGTATCCTCTTTCCCAAACCATGGAAAACACAGAACCACAGAGCATAGGGCACTTCCACACATGGGCGTTGACCTTGGGAAAATCAAAAAATCAACCAGACACAGGGACCCCAAAGTTGAGGGCTGCTGTCTTGACAAGAACCTCCACTCCGGTACACGTTTCATATCCCAGGAAAGAGCCAAGTGGACAAAGACGAGTGGACAAGTGGACAAAGACAAGTGGACAAGTGGACAAGTGGTGCTACGTAGGTCCAATGGAGTGTCACTCAGCCATGAAATCCACGTCATGAGGCTGGTAGCAGCATCCTGAGTGGATTTAGGTACGATCATCCTCAGTGAAATAAGTCCCACAAAAAAAGAAACTTATGATATCACTTATCGAGGGAATGTAAAAATCGCTCCCCATGCACTGAATCCCCAAACAGAACAGAGTCACGCTTTTAGAAAACACACTTATGCCTGCTTCAGGGGAAAGGTGAGGTGGGGTGACGCATAAAACTCGAGTTTGAAATGAGCACAGATACCCTTCCGAAAACCGAATATGGAATGGACACGACCTACTCCTTGCTCAATCAACTGGACTCACCAGACCCTGTTCATCGCACAAGTATCTATCCGACTAGTAAGCATCTTAAAAGCTAAGTCTTGATATCTCTGTGTAAGTGCATCAAGTGTGTGTAAAGCGGCCTAAAACCAGCAGGGAAAATCAGCTCAGACCCATTCTGAGGATACATTTCCAACATAAAGAAGAAACAAGCAGGGCAAAACAGAGAGAAATTCTTCCAAAATGCATTCAGGGACTGGCATGCAACCAGGATTGACCACATCTACAGCCCCAGCGGCAGAAGACATAAGGCTGGACACTCTTGGGGCTGAGACGATTGGTGAGGTTGGGAAAGCAAATGCAGACCCTTGAAAGGAATCCTGCGTGCTCCCCATTCCATGGGTCCCAACTCTCCAGGTTCAACGCAATCTTCCGACAGCGAAAGCACTCATTGGAAACCCAGCGGATGCTACACCGTGGGATCGGGAAAGCTTTCTGAAACTCACCTCAGTTTTCATCTCCTGGTGCTCGTGTTCTCCATTCAGGCCCCCTTACTAACAATCTCCCCACTTGGAGACTCGGCGCCTTTCCATGCCTCTTTCGTACCGTCTGCAATTTGTCCACAGGATGAACTGCAAGAGGGGGAACCAATGAGAGACTCGCTGGAGGTGTTTGGTCGGGCACATGTCACTCTCATTTCCCATCACGAAGAAGAATTCACCAGCGGTTCAGCCTGCCACCCCGGATCGACAATAGGGCGTGAAGCCATCCAGCCGTGTTGCGTCCCACTCACAAAAAAGCGACTTGGGAAATGGAGCTCAGGGGCACTGCACTTCCCAAACCTGCAGAGTTCTAAACGATAACTATCGCCCCAAAATATATTGAGGTCAGGCTACGAAGAGGCGCTGAACGCAAGGCAGAACTGCAGGAAACGGATGTCAACGGGTACATCGGAATGGCCCCGATAGCACATGAAAAGCGCCAGAACGTGGACAATGATGCGGTTGGCCAAAAAGGGCGAATGCGTTTTTTCCTGAATATATTCAGGAAAAAACGCATTCGCCCTTTTTGGCCAACCAAGCAACCTGGGAGAGCAAATCAGCACTACAAAGAAATCTCTCGCCCCCCCCCCGGGGCAAAAGGGCCAGGCGAAAAAAGTCTAAAAACCAGAAAGGCAGGACAGCCCACGGAGTCAAGGGAGCCTTGTTAAGCTGATGGGCGGGATGTCAATGGCCAACAGCCAATCTTCACAAGTGTATCCTCTTTCCCAAACCATGTAAAACACAGAACCACAGAGCATAGGGCACTTCCACACATGGGCGTTGACCTTGGGAAAATGAAAAAATCAACCAGACACAGGGACCCCAAAGTTGAGGGCTGCTGTCTTGACAAGAACCTCCACTCCGGTACACGTTTCATATCCCAGGAAAGAGCCAAGTGGACAAAGACGAGTGGACAAGTGGACAAAGACAAGTGGACAAGTGGACAAGTGGTGCTACGTAGGTCCAATGGAGTGTCACTCAGCCATGAAATCCACGTCATGAGGCTGGTAGCAGCATCCTGAGTGGATTTAGGTACGATCATCCTCAGTGAAATAAGTCCCACAAAAAAAGAAACTTATGATATCACTTATCGAGGGAATGTAAAAATCGCTCCCCATGCACTGAATCCCCAAACAGAACAGAGTCACGCTTTTAGAAAACACACTTATGCCTGCTTCAGGGGAAAGGTGAGGTGGGGTGACGCATAAAACTCGAGTTTGAAATGAGCACAGATACCCTTCCGAAAACCGAATATGGAATGGACACGACCTACTCCTTGCTCAATCAACTGGACTCACCAGACCCTGTTCATCGCACAAGTATCTATCCGACTAGTAAGCATCTTAAAAGCTAAGTCTTGATATCTCTGTGTAAGTGCATCAAGTGTGTGTAAAGCGGCCTAAAACCAGCAGGGAAAATCAGCTCAGACCCATTCTGAGGATACATTTCCAACATAAAGAAGAAACAAGCAGGGCAAAACAGAGAGAAATTCTTCCAAAATGCATTCAGGGACTGGCATGCAACCAGGATTGACCACATCTACAGCCCCAGCGGCAGAAGACATAAGGCTGGACACTCTTGGGGCTGAGACGATTGGTGAGGTTGGGAAAGCAAATGCAGACCCTTGAAAGGAATCCTGCGTGCTCCCCATTCCATGGGTCCCAACTCTCCAGGTTCAACGCAATCTTCCGACAGCGAAAGCACTCATTGGAAACCCAGCGGATGCTACACCGTGGGATCGGGAAAGCTTTCTGAAACTCACCTCAGTTTTCATCTCCTGGTGCTCGTGTTCTCCATTCAGGCCCCCTTACTAACAATCTCCCCACTTGGAGACTCGGCGCCTTTCCATGCCTCTTTCGTACCGTCTGCAATTTGTCCGCAGGATGAACTGCAAGAGGGGGAACCAATGAGAGACTCGCTGGAGGTGTTTGGTCGGGCACATGTCACTCTCATTTCCCATCACGAAGAAGAATTCACCAGCGGTTCAGCCTGCCACCCCGGATCGACAGTAGGGCGTGAAGCCATCCAGCCGTGTTGCGTCCCACTCACAAAAAAGCGACTTGGGAAATGGAGCTCAGGGGCACTGCACTTCCCAAACCTGCAGAGTTCTAAACGATAACTATCGCCCCAAAATATATTGAGGTCAGGCTACGAAGAGGCGCTGAACGCAAGGCAGAACTGCAGGAAACGGATGTCAACGGGTACATCGGAATGGCCCCGATAGCACATGAAAAGCGCCAGAAGGTGGACAATGATGCGGTTGGCCAAAAAGGGCGAATGCGTTTTTTCCTGAATATATTCAGGAAAAAACGCATTCGCCCTTTTTGGCCAACCAAGCAACCTGGGAGAGCAAATCAGCACTACAAAGAAATCTCTCGCCCCCCCCCCCGGGGCAAAAGGGCCAGGCGAAAAAAGTCTAAAAACCAGAAAGGCAGGACAGCCCACGGAGTCAAGGGAGCCTTGTTAAGCTGATGGGCGGGATGTCAATGGCCAACAGCCAATCTTCACAAGTGTATCCTCTTTCCCAAACCATGTAAAACACAGAACCACAGAGCATAGGGCACTTCCACACATGGGCGTTGACCTTGGGAAAATGAAAAAATCAACCAGACACAGGGACCCCAAAGTTGAGGGCTGCTGTCTTGACAAGAACCTCCACTCCGGTACACGTTTCATATCCCAGGAAAGAGCCAAGTGGACAAAGACGAGTGGACAAGTGGACAAAGACAAGTGGACAAGTGGACAAGTGGTGCTACGTAGGTCCAATGGAGTGTCACTCAGCCATGAAATCCACGTCATGAGGCTGGTAGCAGCATCCTGAGTGGATTTAGGTACGATCATCCTCAGTGAAATAAGTCCCACAAAAAAAGAAACTTATGATATCACTTATCGAGGGAATGTAAAAATCGCTCCCCATGCACTGAATCCCCAAACAGAACAGAGTCACGCTTTTAGAAAACACACTTATGCCTGCTTCAGGGGAAAGGTGAGGTGGGGTGACGCATAAAACTCGAGTTTGAAATGAGCACAGATACCCTTCCGAAAACCGAATATGGAATGGACACGACCTACTCCTTGCTCAATCAACTGGACTCACCAGACCCTGTTCATCGCACAAGTATCTATCCGACTAGTAAGCATCTTAAAAGCTAAGTCTTGATATCTCTGTGTAAGTGCATCAAGTGTGTGTAAAGCGGCCTAAAACCAGCAGGGAAAATCAGCTCAGACCCATTCTGAGGATACATTTCCAACATAAAGAAGAAACAAGCAGGGCAAAACAGAGAGAAATTCTTCCAAAATGCGTTCAGGGACTGGCATGCAACCAGGATTGACCACATCTACAGCCCCAGCGGCAGAAGACATAAGGCTGGACACTCTTGGGGCTGAGACGATTGGTGAGGTTGGGAAAGCAAATGCAGACCCTTGAAAGGAATCCTGCGTGCTCCCCATTCCATGGGTCCCAACTCTCCAGGTTCAACGCAATCTTCCGACAGCGAAAGCACTCATTGGAAACCCAGCGGATGCTACACCGTGGGATCGGGAAAGCTTTCTGAAACTCACCTCAGTTTTCATCTCCTGGTGCTCGTGTTCTCCATTCAGGCCCCCTTACTAACAATCTCCCCACTTGGAGACTCGGCGCCTTTCCATGCCTCTTTCGTACCGTCTGCAATTTGTCCGCAGGATGAACTGCAAGAGGGGGAACCAATGAGAGACTCGCTGGAGGTGTTTGGTCGGGCACATGTCACTCTCATTTCCCATCACGAAGAAGAATTCACCAGCGGTTCAGCCTGCCACCCCGGATCGACAATAGGGCGTGAAGCCATCCAGCCGTGTTGCGTCCCACTCACAAAAAAGCGACTTGGGAAATGGAGCTCAGGGGCACTGCACTTCCCAAACCTGCAGAGTTCTAAACGATAACTATCGCCCCAAAATATATTGAGGTCAGGCTACGAAGAGGCGCTGAACGCAAGGCAGAACTGCAGGAAACGGATGTCAACGGGTACATCGGAATGGCCCCGATAGCACATGAAAAGCGCCAGAACGTGGACAATGATGCGGTTGGCCAAAAAGGGCGTATGCGTTTTTTCCTGAATATATTCAGGAAAAAACGCATACGCCCTTTTTGGCCAACCAAGCAACCTGGGAGAGCAAATCAGCACTACAAAGAAATCTCTCGCCCCCCCCCGGGGCAAAAGGGCCAGGCGAAAAAAGTCTAAAAACCAGAAAGGCAGGACAGGCCACCGAGTCAAGGGAGCCTTGTTAAGCTGATGGGCGGGATGTCAATGGCCAACAGCCAATCTTCACAAGTGTATCCTCTTTCCCAAACCATGTAAAACACAGAACCACAGAGCATAGGGCACTTCCACACATGGGCGTTGACCTTGGGAAAATGAAAAAATCAACCAGACACAGGGACCCCAAAGTTGAGGGCTGCTGTCTTGACAAGAACCTCCACTCCGGTACACGTATCATATCCCAGGAAAGAGCCAAGTGGACAAAGACGAGTGGACAAGTGGACAAAGACAAGTGGACAAGTGGACAAGTGGTGCTACGTAGGTCCAATGGAGTGTCACTCAGCCATGAAATCCACGTCATGAGGCTGGTAGCAGCATCCTGAGTGGATTTAGGTACGATCATCCTCAGTGAAATAAGTCCCACAAAAAAAGAAACTTATGATATCACTTATCGAGGGAATGTAAAAATCGCTCCCCATGCACTGAATCCCCAAACAGAACAGAGTCACGCTTTTAGAAAACACACTTATGCCTGCTTCAGGGGAAAGGTGAGGTGGGGTGACGCATAAAACTCGAGTTTGAAATGAGCACAGATACCCTTCCGAAAACCGAATATGGAATGGACACGACCTACTCCTTGCTCAATCAACTGGACTCACCAGACCCTGTTCATCGCACAAGTATCTATCCGACTAGTAAGCATCTTAAAAGCTAAGTCTTGATATCTCTGTGTAAGTGCATCAAGTGTGTGTAAAGCGGCCTAAAACCAGCAGGGAAAATCAGCTCAGACCCATTCTGAGGATACATTTCCAACATAAAGAAGAAACAAGCAGGGCAAAACAGAGAGAAATTCTTCCAAAATGCGTTCAGGGACTGGCATGCAACCAGGATTGACCACATCTACAGCCCCAGCGGCAGAAGACATAAGGCTGGACACTCTTGGGGCTGAGACGATTGGTGAGGTTGGGAAAGCAAATGCAGACCCTTGAAAGGAATCCTGCGTGCTCCCCATTCCATGGGTCCCAACTCTCCAGGTTCAACGCAATCTTCCGACAGCGAAAGCACTCATTGGAAACCCAGCGGTTGCTACACCGTGGGATCGGGAAAGCTTTCTGAAACTCACCTCAGTTTTCATCTCCTGGTGCTCGTGTTCTCCATTCAGGCCCCCTTACTAACAATCTCCCCACTTGGAGACTCGGCGCCTTTCCATGCCTCTTTCGTACCGTCTGCAATTTGTCCGCAGGATGAACTGCAAGAGGGGGAACCAATGAGAGACTCGCTGGAGGTGTTTGGTCGGGCACATGTCACTCTCATTTCCCATCACGAAGAAGAATTCACCAGCGGTTCAGCCTGCCACCCCGGATCGACAATAGGGCGTGAAGCCATCCAGCCGTGTTGCGTCCCACTCACAAAAAAGCGACTTGGGAAATGGAGCTCAGGGGCACTGCACTTCCCAAACCTGCAGAGTTCTAAACGATAACTATCGCCCCAAAATATATTGAGGGCAGGCTACGAAGAGGCGCTGAACGCAAGGCAGAACTGCAGGAAACGGATGTCAACGGGTACATCGGAATGGCCCCGATAGCACATGAAAAGCGCCAGAACGTGGACAATGATGCGGTTGGCCAAAAAGGGCGTATGCGTTTTTTCCTGCAGGAAAAAACGCATACGCCCTTTTTGGCCAACCAAGCAACCTGGGAGAGCAAATCAGCACTACAAAGAAATCTCTCGCCCCCCCCCCCCGGGCAAAAGGGCCAGGCGAAAAAAGTCTAAAAACCAGAAAGGCAGGACAGGCCACGGAGTCAAGGGAGCCTTGTTAAGCTGATGGGTGGGATGTCAATGGCCAACAGCCAATCTTCACAAGTGTATCCTCTTTCCCAAACCATGGAAAACACAGAACCACAGAGCATAGGGCACTTCCACACATGGGCGTTGACCTTGGGAAAATCAAAAAATCAACCAGACACAGGGACCCCAAAGTTGAGGGCTGCTGTCTTGACAAGAACCTCCACTCCGGTACACGTTTCATATCCCAGGAAAGAGCCAAGTGGACAAAGACGAGTGGACAAGTGGACAAAGACAAGTGGACAAGTGGACAAGTGGTGCTACGTAGGTCCAATGGAGTGTCACTCAGCCATGAAATCCACGTCATGAGGCTGGTAGCAGCATCCTGAGTGGATTTAGGTACGATCATCCTCAGTGAAATAAGTCCCACAAAAAAAGAAACTTATGATATCACTTATCGAGGGAATGTAAAAATCGCTCCCCATGCACTGAATCCCCAAACAGAACAGAGTCACGCTTTTAGAAAACACACTTATGCCTGCTTCAGGGGAAAGGTGAGGTGGGGTGACGCATAAAACTCGAGTTTGAAATGAGCACAGATACCCTTCCGAAAACCGAATATGGAATGGACACGACCTACTCCTTGCTCAATCAACTGGACTCACCAGACCCTGTTCATCGCACAAGTATCTATCCGACTAGTAAGCATCTTAAAAGCTAAGTCTTGATATCTCTGTGTAAGTGCATCAAGTGTGTGTAAAGCGGCCTAAAACCAGCAGGGAAAATCAGCTCAGACCCATTCTGAGGATACATTTCCAACATAAAGAAGAAACAAGCAGGGCAAAACAGAGAGAAATTCTTCCAAAATGCGTTCAGGGACTGGCATGCAACCAGGATTGACCACATCTACAGCCCCAGCGGCAGAAGACATAAGGCTGGACACTCTTGGGGCTGAGACGATTGGTGAGGTTGGGAAAGCAAATGCAGACCCTTGAAAGGAATCCTGCGTGCTCCCCATTCCATGGGTCCCAACTCTCCAGGTTCAACGCAATCTTCCGACAGCGAAAGCACTGATTGCAAACCCAGCGGTTGCTACACCGTGGGATCGGGAAAGCTTTCTGAAACTCACCTCAGTTTTCATCTCCTGGTGCTCGTGTTCTCCATTCAGGCCCCCTTACTAACAATCTCCCCACTTGGAGACTCGGCGCCTTTCCATGCCTCTTTCGTACCGTCTGCAATTTGTCCGCAGGATGAACTGCAAGAGGGGGAACCAATGAGAGACTCGCTGGAGGTGTTTGGTCGGGCACATGTCACTCTCATTTCCCATCACGAAGAAGAATTCACCAGCGGTTCAGCCTGCCACCCCGGATCGACAATAGGGCGTGAAGCCATCCAGCCGTGTTGCGTCCCACTCACAAAAAAGCGACTTGGGAAATGGAGCTCAGGGGCACTGCACTTCCCAAACCTGCAGAGTTCTAAACGATAACTATCGCCCCAAAATATATTGAGGTCAGGCTACGAAGAGGCGCTGAACGCAAGGCAGAACTGCAGGAAACGGATGTCAACGGGTACATCGGAATGGCCCCGATAGCACATGAAAAGCGCCAGAACGTGGACAATGATGCGGTTGGCCAAAAAGGGCGTATGCGTTTTTTCCTGAATATATTCAGGAAAAAACGCATACGCCCTTTTTGGCCAACCAAGCAACCTGGGAGAGCAAATCAGCACTACAAAGAAATCTCTCGCCCCCCCCCCCCGGGGCAAAAGGGCCAGGCGAAAAAAGTCTAAAAACCAGAAAGGCAGGACAGCCCACGGAGTCAAGGGAGCCTTGTTAAGCTGATGGGCGGGATGTCAATGGCCAACAGCCAATCTTCACAAGTGTATCCTCTTTCCCAAACCATGTAAAACACAGAACCACAGAGCATAGGGCACTTCCACACATGGGCGTTGACCTTGGGAAAATGAAAAAATCAACCAGACACAGGGACCCCAAAGTTGAGGGCTGCTGTCTTGACAAGAACCTCCACTCCGGTACACGTTTCATATCCCAGGAAAGAGCCAAGTGGACAAAGACGAGTGGACAAGTGGACAAAGACAAGTGGACAAGTGGACAAGTGGTGCTACGTAGGTCCAATGGAGTGTCACTCAGCCATGAAATCCACGTCATGAGGCTGGTAGCAGCATCCTGAGTGGATTTAGGTACGATCATCCTCAGTGAAATAAGTCCCACAAAAAAAGAAACTTATGATATCACTTATCGAGGGAATGTAAAAATCGCTCCCCATGCACTGAATCCCCAAACAGAACAGAGTCACGCTTTTAGAAAACACACTTATGCCTGCTTCAGGGGAAAGGTGAGGTGGGGTGACGCATAAAACTCGAGTTTGAAATGAGCACAGATACCCTTCCGAAAACCGAATATGGAATGGACACGACCTACTCCTTGCTCAATCAACTGGACTCACCAGACCCTGTTCATCGCACAAGTATCTATCCGACTAGTAAGCATCTTAAAAGCTAAGTCTTGATATCTCTGTGTAAGTGCATCAAGTGTGTGTAAAGCGGCCTAAAACCAGCAGGGAAAATCAGCTCAGACCCATTCTGAGGATACATTTCCAACATAAAGAAGAAACAAGCAGGGCAAAACAGAGAGAAATTCTTCCAAAATGCGTTCAGGGACTGGCATGCAACCAGGATTGACCACATCTACAGCCCCAGCGGCAGAAGACATAAGGCTAGACACTCTTGGGGCTGAGACGATTGGTGAGGTTGGGAAAGCAAATGCAGACCCTTGAAAGGAATCCTGCGTGCTCCCCATTCCATGGGTCCCAACTCTCCAGGTTCAACGCAATCTTCCGACAGCGAAAGCACTCATTGGAAACCCAGCGGTTGCTACACCGTGGGATCGGGAAAGCTTTCTGAAACTCACCTCAGTTTTCATCTCCTGGTGCTCGTGTTCTCCATTCAGGCCCCCTTACTAACAATCTCCCCACTTGGAGACTCGGCGCCTTTCCATGCCTCTTTCGTACCGTCTGCAATTTGTCCGCAGGATGAACTGCAAGAGGGGGAACCAATGAGAGACTCGCTGGAGGTGTTTGGTCGGGCACATGTCACTCTCATTTCCCATCACGAAGAAGAATTCACCAGCGGTTCAGCCTGCCACCCTGGATCGACAATAGGGCGTGAAGCCATCCAGCCGTGTTGCGTCCCACTCACAAAAAAGCGACTTGGGAAATGGAGCTCAGGGGCACTGCACTTCCCAAACCTGCAGAGTTCTAAACGATAACTTTCGCCCCAAAATATATTGAGCGCAGGCTACGAAGAGGCGCTGAACGCAAGGCAGAACTGCAGGAAACGGATGTCAACGGGTACATCGGAATGGCCCCGATAGCACATGAAAAGCGCCAGAACGTGGACAATGATGCGGTTGGCCAAAAAGGGCGTATGCGTTTTTTCCTGAATATATTCAGGAAAAAACGCATACGCCCTTTTTGGCCAACCAAGCAACCTGGGAGAGCAAATCAGCACTACAAAGAAATCTCTCGCCCCCCCCCCACCCCGGGGCAAAAGGGCCAGGCGAAAAAAGTCTAAAAACCAGAAAGGCAGGACAGCCCACGGAGTCAAGGGAGCCTTGTTAAGCTGATGGGCGGGATGTCAATGGCCAACAGCCAATCTTCACAAGTGTATCCTCTTTCCCAAACCATGTAAAACACAGAACCACAGAGCATAGGGCACTTCCACACATGGGCGTTGACCTTGGGAAAATGAAAAAATCAACCAGACACAGGGACCCCAAAGTTGAGGGCTGCTGTCTTGACAAGAACCTCCACTCCGATACACGTTTCATATCCCAGGAAAGAGCCAAGTGGACAAAGACGAGTGGACACGTGGACAAAGACAAGTGGACAAGTGGACAAGTGGTGCTACGTAGGTCCAATGGAGTGTCACTCAGCCATGAAATCCACGTCATGAGGCTGGTAGCAGCATCCTGAGTGGATTTAGGTACGATCATCCTCAGTGAAATAAGTCCCACAAAAAAAGAAACTTATGATATCACTTATCGAGGGAATGTAAAAATCGCTCCCCATGCACTGAATCCCCAAACAGAACAGAGTCACGCTTTTAGAAAACACACTTATGCCTGCTTCAGGGGAAAGGTGAGGTGGGGTGACGCATAAAACTCGAGTTTGAAATGAGCACAGATACCCTTCCGAAAACCGAATATGGAATGGACACGACCTACTCCTTGCTCAATCAACTGGACTCACCAGACCCTGTTCATCGCACAAGTATCTATCCGACTAGTAAGCATCTTAAAAGCTAAGTCTTGATATCTCTGTGTAAGTGCATCAAGTGTGTGTAAAGCGGCCTAAAACCAGCAGGGAAAATCAGCTCAGACCCATTCTGAGGATACATTTCCAACATAAAGAAGAAACAAGCAGGGCAAAACAGAGAGAAATTCTTCCAAAATGCGTTCAGGGACTGGCATGCAACCAGGATTGACCACATCTACAGCCCCAGCGGCAGAAGACATAAGGCTGGACACTCTTGGGGCTGAGACGATTGGTGAGGTTGGGAAAGCAAATGCAGACCCTTGAAAGGAATCCTGCGTGCTCCCCATTCCATGGGTCCCAACTCTCCAGGTTCAACGCAATCTTCCGACAGCGAAAGCACTCATTGGAAACCCAGCGGATGCTACACCGTGGGATCGGGAAAGCTTTCTGAAACTCACCTCAGTTTTCATCTCCTGGTGCTCGTGTTCTCCATTCAGGCCCCCTTACTAACAATCTCCCCACTTGGAGACTCGGCGCCTTTCCATGCCTCTTTCGTACCGTCTGCAATTTGTCCGCAGGATGAACTGCAAGAGGGGGAACCAATGAGAGACTCGCTGGAGGTGTTTGGTCGGGCACATGTCACTCTCATTTCCCATCACGAAGAAGAATTCACCAGCGGTTCAGCCTGCCACCCCGGATCGACAATAGGGCGTGAAGCCATCCAGCCGTGTTGCGTCCCACTCACAAAAAAGCGACTTGGGAAATGGAGCTCAGGGGCACTGCACTTCCCAAACCTGCAGAGTTCTAAATGATAACTATCGCCCCAAAATATATTGAGGGCAGGCTACGAAGAGGCGCTGAACGCAAGGCAGAACTGCAGGAAACGGATGTCAACGGGTACATCGGAATGGCCCCGATAGCACATGAAAAGCGCCAGAACGTGGACAATGATGCGGTTGGCCAAAAAGGGCGTATGCGTTTTTTCCTGAATATATTCAGGAAAAAACGCATACGCCCTTTTTGGCCAACCAAGCAACCTGGGAGAGCAAATCAGCACTACAAAGAAATCTCTCGCCCCCCCCCCCCGGGGCAAAAGGGCCAGGCGAAAAAAGTCTAAAAACCAGAAAGGCAGGACAGCCCACGGAGTCAAGGGAGCCTTGTTAAGCTGATGGGCGGGATGTCAATGGCCAACAGCCAATCTTCACAAGTGTATCCTCTTTCCCAAACCATGTAAAACACAGAACCACAGAGCATAGGGCACTTCCACACATGGGCGTTGACCTTGGGAAAATGAAAAAATCAACCAGACACAGGGACCCCAAAGTTGAGGGCTGCTGTCTTGACAAGAACCTCCACTCCGGTACACGTTTCATATCCCAGGAAAGAGCCAAGTGGACAAAGACGAGTGGACAAGTGGACAAAGACAAGTGGACAAGTGGACAAGTGGTGCTACGTAGGTCCAATGGAGTGTCACTCAGCCATGAAATCCACGTCATGAGGCTGGTAGCAGCATCCTGAGTGGATTTAGGTACGATCATCCTCAGTGAAATAAGTCCCACAAAAAAAGAAACTTATGATATCACTTATCGAGGGAATGTAAAAATCGCTCCCCATGCACTGAATCCCCAAACAGAACAGAGTCACGCTTTTAGAAAACACACTTATGCCTGCTTCAGGGGAAAGGTGAGGTGGGGTGACGCATAAAACTCGAGTTTGAAATGAGCACAGATACCCTTCCGAAAACCGAATATGGAATGGACACGACCTACTCCTTGCTCAATCAACTGGACTCACCAGACCCTGTTCATCGCACAAGTATCTATCCGACTAGTAAGCATCTTAAAAGCTAAGTCTTGATATCTCTGTGTAAGTGCATCAAGTGTGTGTAAAGCGGCCTAAAACCAGCAGGGAAAATCAGCTCAGACCCATTCTGAGGATACATTTCCAACATAAAGAAGAAACAAGCAGGGCAAAACAGAGAGAAATTCTTCCAAAATGCGTTCAGGGACTGGCATGCAACCAGGATTGACCACATCTACAGCCCCAGCGGCAGAAGACATAAGGCTGGACACTCTTGGGGCTGAGACGATTGGTGAGGTTGGGAAAGCAAATGCAGACCCTTGAAAGGAATCCTGCGTGCTCCCCATTCCATGGGTCCCAACTCTCCAGGTTCAACGCAATCTTCCGACAGCGAAAGCACTCATTGGAAACCCAGCGGTTGCTACACCGTGGGATCGGGAAAGCTTTCTGAAACTCACCTCAGTTTTCATCTCCTGGTGCTCGTGTTCTCCATTCAGGCCCCCTTACTAACAATCTCCCCACTTGGAGACTCGGCGCCTTTCCATGCCTCTTTCGTACCGTCTGCAATTTGTCCGCAGGATGAACTGCAAGAGGGGGAACCAATGAGAGACTCGCTGGAGGTGTTTGGTCGGGCACATGTCACTCTCATTTCCCATCACGAAGAAGAATTCACCAGCGGTTCAGCCTGCCACCCCGGATCGACAATAGGGCGTGAAGCCATCCAGCCGTGTTGCGTCCCACTCACAAAAAAGCGACTTGGGAAATGGAGCTCAGGGGCACTGCACTTCCCAAACCTGCAGAGTTCTAAACGATAACTATCGCCCCAAAATATATTGAGGTCAGGCTACGAAGAGGCGCTGAACGCAAGGCAGAACTGCAGGAAACGGATGTCAACGGGTACATCGGAATGGCCCCGATAGCACATGAAAAGCGCCAGAACGTGGACAATGATGCGGTTGGCCAAAAAGGGCGTATGCGTTTTTTCCTGAATATATTCAGGAAAAAACGCATACGCCCTTTTTGGCCAACCAAGCAACCTGGGAGAGCAAATCAGCACTACAAAGAAATCTCTCGCCCCCCCCCCCCGGGGCAAAAGGGCCAGGCGAAAAAAGTCTAAAAACCAGAAAGGCAGGACAGCCCACGGAGTCAAGGGAGCCTTGTTAAGCTGATGGGCGGGATGTCAATGGCCAACAGCCAATCTTCAGAAGTGTATCCTCTTTCCCAAACCATGTAAAACACAGAACCACAGAGCATAGGGCATTTCCACACATGGGCGTTGACCTTGGGAAAATGAAAAAATCAACCAGACACAGGGACCCCAAAGTTGAGGGCTGCTGTCTTGACAAGAACCTCCACTCCGGTACACGTTTCATATCCCAGGAAAGAGCCAAGTGGACAAAGACGAGTGGACAAGTGGACAAGTGCAGAAGTGGTGCTACGTAGGTCCAATGGAGTGTCACTCAGCCATGAAATCCACGTCATGAGGCTGGTAGCAGCATCCTGAGTGGATTTAGGTACGATCATCCTCAGTGAAATAAGTCCCACAAAAAAAGAAACTTATGATATCACTTATCGAGGGAATGTAAAAATCGCTCCCCATGCACTGAATCCCCAAACAGAACAGAGTCACGCTTTTAGAAAACACACTTATGCCTGCTTCAGGGGAAAGGTGAGGTGGGGTGACGCATAAAACTCGAGTTTGAAATGAGCACAGATACCCTTCCGAAAACCGAATATGGAATGGACACGACCTACTCCTTGCTCAATCAACTGGACTCACCAGACCCTGTTCATCGCACAAGTATCTATCCGACTAGTAAGCATCTTAAAAGCTAAGTCTTGATATCTCTGTGTAAGTGCATCAAGTGTGTGTAAAGCGGCCTAAAACCAGCAGGGAAAATCAGCTCAGACCCATTCTGAGGATACATTTCCAACATAAAGAAGAAACAAGCAGGGCAAAACAGAGAGAAATTCTTCCAAAATGCGTTCAGGGACTGGCATGCAACCAGGATTGACCACATCTACAGCCCCAGCGGCAGAAGACATAAGGCTGGACACTCTTGGGGCTGAGACGATTGGTGAGGTTGGGAAAGCAAATGCAGACCCTTGAAAGGAATCCTGCGTGCTCCCCATTCCATGGGTCCCAACTCTCCAGGTTCAACGCAATCTTCCGACAGCGAAAGCACTCATTGGAAACCCAGCGGTTGCTACACCGTGGGATCGGGAAAGCTTTCTGAAACTCACCTCAGTTTTCATCTCCTGGTGCTCGTGTTCTCCATTCAGGCCCCCTTACTAACAATCTCCCCACTTGGAGACTCGGCGCCTTTCCATGCCTCTTTCGTACCGTCTGCAATTTGTCCGCAGGATGAACTGCAAGAGGGGGAACCAATGAGAGACTCGCTGGAGGTGTTTGGTCGGGCACATGTCACTCTCATTTCCCATCACGAAGAAGAATTCACCAGCGGTTCAGCCTGCCACCCCGGATCGACAATAGGGCGTGAAGCCATCCAGCCGTGTTGCGTCCCACTCACAAAAAAGCGACTTGGGAAATGGAGCTCAGGGGCACTGCACTTCCCAAACCTGCAGAGTTCTAAACGATAACTATCGCCCCAAAATATATTGAGGTCAGGCTACGAAGAGGCGCTGAACGCAAGGCAGAACTGCAGGAAACGGATGTCAACGGGTACATCGGAATGGCCCCGATAGCACATGAAAAGCGCCAGAACGTGGACAATGATGCGGTTGGCCAAAAAGGGCGTATGCGTTTTTTCCTGAATATATTCAGGAAAAAACGCATACGCCCTTTTTGGCCAACCAAGCAACCTGGGAGAGCAAATCAGCACTACAAAGAAATCTCTCGCCCCCCCCCCCGGGCAAAAGGGCCAGGCGAAAAAAGTCTAAAAACCAGAAAGGCAGGACAGGCCACGGAGTCAAGGGAGCCTTGTTAAGCTGATGGGTGGGATGTCAATGGCCAACAGCCAATCTTCACAAGTGTATCCTCTTTCCCAAACCATGGAAAACACAGAACCACAGAGCATAGGGCACTTCCACACATGGGCGTTGACCTTGGGAAAATGAAAAAATCAACCAGACACAGGGACCCCAAAGTTGAGGGCTGCTGTCTTGACAAGAACCTCCACTCCGGTACACGTTTCATATCCCAGGAAAGAGCCAAGTGGACAAAGACGAGTGGACAAGTGGACAAAGACAAGTGGACAAGTGGACAAGTGGTGCTACGTAGGTCCAATGGAGTGTCACTCAGCCATGAAATCCACGTCATGAGGCTGGTAGCAGCATCCTGAGTGGATTTAGGTACGATCATCCTCAGTGAAATAAGTCCCACAAAAAAAGAAACTTATGATATCACTTATCGAGGGAATGTAAAAATCGCTCCCCATGCACTGAATCCCCAAACAGAACAGAGTCACGCTTTTAGAAAACACACTTATGCCTGCTTCAGGGGAAAGGTGAGGTGGGGTGACGCATAAAACTCGAGTTTGAAATGAGCACAGATACCCTTCCGAAAACCGAATATGGAATGGACACGACCTACTCCTTGCTCAATCAACTGGACTCACCAGACCCTGTTCATCGCACAAGTATCTATCCGACTAGTAAGCATCTTAAAAGCTAAGTCTTGATATCTCTGTGTAAGTGCATCAAGTGTGTGTAAAGCGGCCTAAAACCAGCAGGGAAAATCAGCTCAGACCCATTCTGAGGATACATTTCCAACATAAAGAAGAAACAAGCAGGGCAAAACAGAGAGAAATTCTTCCAAAATGCGTTCAGGGACTGGCATGCAACCAGGATTGACCACATCTACAGCCCCAGCGGCAGAAGACATAAGGCTGGACACTCTTGGGGCTGAGACGATTGGTGAGGTTGGGAAAGCAAATGCAGACCCTTGAAAGGAATCCTGCGTGCTCCCCATTCCATGGGTCCCAACTCTCCAGGTTCAACGCAATCTTCCGACAGCGAAAGCACTCATTGGAAACCCAGCGGTTGCTACACCGTGGGATCGGGAAAGCTTTCTGAAACTCACCTCAGTTTTCATCTCCTGGTGCTCGTGTTCTCCATTCAGGCCCCCTTACTAACAATCTCCCCACTTGGAGACTCGGCGCCTTTCCATGCCTCTTTCGTACCGTCTGCAATTTGTCCGCAGGATGAACTGCAAGAGGGGGAACCAATGAGAGACTCGCTGGAGGTGTTTGGTCGGGCACATGTCACTCTCATTTCCCATCACGAAGAAGAATTCACCAGCGGTTCAGCCTGCCACCCCGGATCGACAATAGGGCGTGAAGCCATCCAGCCGTGTTGCGTCCCACTCACAAAAAAGCGACTTGGGAAATGGAGCTCAGGGGCACTGCACTTCCCAAACCTGCAGAGTTCTAAACGATAACTATCGCCCCAAAATATATTGAGGGCAGGCTACGAAGAGGCGCTGAACGCAAGGCAGAACTGCAGGAAACGGATGTCAACGGGTACATCGGAATGGCCCCGATAGCACATGAAAAGCGCCAGAACGTGGACAATGATGCGGTTGGCCAAAAAGGGCGTATGCGTTTTTTCCTGAATATATTCAGGAAAAAACGCATACGCCCTTTTTGGCCAACCAAGCAACCTGGGAGAGCAAATCAGCACTACAAAGAAATCTCTCGCCCCCCCCCCCCGGGCAAAAGGGCCAGGCGAAAAAAGTCTAAAAACCAGAAAGGCAGGACAGGCCACGGAGTCAAGGGAGCCTTGTTAAGCTGATGGGTGGGATGTCAATGGCCAACAGCCAATCTTCACAAGTGTATCCTCTTTCCCAAACCATGTAAAACACAGAACCACAGAGCATAGGGCACTTCCACACATGGGCGTTGACCTTGGGAAAATGAAAAAATCAACCAGACACAGGGACCCCAAAGTTGAGGGCTGCTGTCTTGACAAGAACCTCCACTCCGGTACACGTTTCATATCCCAGGAAAGAGCCAAGTGGACAAAGACGAGTGGACAAGTGGACAAAGACAAGTGGACAAGTGGACAAGTGGTGCTACGTAGGTCCAATGGAGTGTCACTCAGCCATGAAATCCACGTCATGAGGCTGGTAGCAGCATCCTGAGTGGATTTAGGTACGATCATCCTCAGTGAAATAAGTCCCACAAAAAAAGAAACTTATGATATCACTTATCGAGGGAATGTAAAAATCGCTCCCCATGCACTGAATCCCCAAACAGAACAGAGTCACGCTTTTAGAAAACACACTTATGCCTGCTTCAGGGGAAAGGTGAGGTGGGGTGACGCATAAAACTCGAGTTTGAAATGAGCACAGATACCCTTCCGAAAACCGAATATGGAATGGACACGACCTACTCCTTGCTCAATCAACTGGACTCACCAGACCCTGTTCATCGCACAAGTATCTATCCGACTAGTAAGCATCTTAAAAGCTAAGTCTTGATATCTCTGTGTAAGTGCATCAAGTGTGTGTAAAGCGGCCTAAAACCAGCAGGGAAAATCAGCTCAGACCCATTCTGAGGATACATTTCCAACATAAAGAAGAAACAAGCAGGGCAAAACAGAGAGAAATTCTTCCAAAATGCGTTCAGGGACTGGCATGCAACCAGGATTGACCACATCTACAGCCCCAGCGGCAGAAGACATAAGGCTGGACACTCTTGGGGCTGAGACGATTGGTGAGGTTGGGAAAGCAAATGCAGACCCTTGAAAGGAATCCTGCGTGCTCCCCATTCCATGGGTCCCAACTCTCCAGGTTCAACGCAATCTTCCGACAGCGAAAGCACTCATTGGAAACCCAGCGGTTGCTACACCGTGGGATCGGGAAAGCTTTCTGAAACTCACCTCAGTTTTCATCTCCTGGTGCTCGTGTTCTCCATTCAGGCCCCCTTACTAACAATCTCCCCACTTGGAGACTCGGCGCCTTTCCATGCCTCTTTCGTACCGTCTGCAATTTGTCCGCAGGATGAACTGCAAGAGGGGGAACCAATGAGAGACTCGCTGGAGGTGTTTGGTCGGGCACATGTCACTCTCATTTCCCATCACGAAGAAGAATTCACCAGCGGTTCAGCCTGCCACCCCGGATCGACAATAGGGCGTGAAGCCATCCAGCCGTGTTGCGTCCCACTCACAAAAAAGCGACTTGGGAAATGGAGCTCAGGGGCACTGCACTTCCCAAACCTGCAGAGTTCTAAACGATAACTTTCGCCCCAAAATATATTGAGCGCAGGCTACGAAGAGGCGCTGAACGCAAGGCAGAACTGCAGGAAACGGATGTCAACGGGTACATCGGAATGGCCCCGATAGCACATGAAAAGCGCCAGAACGTGGACAATGATGCGGTTGGCCAAAAAGGGCGTATGCGTTTTTTCCTGAATATATTCAGGAAAAAACGCATACGCCCTTTTTGGCCAACCAAGCAACCTGGGAGAGCAAATCAGCACTACAAAGAAATCTCTCGCCCCCCCCCCCCCCGGGGCAAAAGGGCCAGGCGAAAAAAGTCTAAAAACCAGAAAGGCAGGACAGCCCACGGAGTCAAGGGAGCCTTGTTAAGCTGATGGGCGGGATGTCAATGGCCAACAGCCAATCTTCACAATTGTATCCTCTTTCCCAAACCATGTAAAACACAGAACCACAGAGCATAGGGCACTTCCACACATGGGCGTTGACCTTGGGAAAATGAAAAAATCAACCAGACACAGGGACCCCAAAGTTGAGGGCTGCTGTCTTGACAAGAACCTCCACTCCGATACACGTTTCATATCCCAGGAAAGAGCCAAGTGGACAAAGACGAGTGGACACGTGGACAAAGACAAGTGGACAAGTGGACAAGTGGTGCTACGTAGGTCCAATGGAGTGTCACTCAGCCATGAAATCCACGTCATGAGGCTGGTAGCAGCATCCTGAGTGGATTTAGGTACGATCATCCTCAGTGAAATAAGTCCCACAAAAAAAGAAACTTATGATATCACTTATCGAGGGAATGTAAAAATCGCTCCCCATGCACTGAATCCCCAAACAGAACAGAGTCACGCTTTTAGAAAACACACTTATGCCTGCTTCAGGGGAAAGGTGAGGTGGGGTGACGCATAAAACTCGAGTTTGAAATGAGCACAGATACCCTTCCGAAAACCGAATATGGAATGGACACGACCTACTCCTTGCTCAATCAACTGGACTCACCAGACCCTGTTCATCGCACAAGTATCTATCCGACTAGTAAGCATCTTAAAAGCTAAGTCTTGATATCTCTGTGTAAGTGCATCAAGTGTGTGTAAAGCGGCCTAAAACCAGCAGGGAAAATCAGCTCAGACCCATTCTGAGGATACATTTCCAACATAAAGAAGAAACAAGCAGGGCAAAACAGAGAGAAATTCTTCCAAAATGCGTTCAGGGACTGGCATGCAACCAGGATTGACCACATCTACAGCCCCAGCGGCAGAAGACATAAGGCTGGACACTCTTGGGGCTGAGACGATTGGTGAGGTTGGGAAAGCAAATGCAGACCCTTGAAAGGAATCCTGCGTGCTCCCCATTCCATGGGTCCCAACTCTCCAGGTTCAACGCAATCTTCCGACAGCGAAAGCACTCATTGGAAACCCAGCGGATGCTACACCGTGGGATCGGGAAAGCTTTCTGAAACTCACCTCAGTTTTCATCTCCTGGTGCTCGTGTTCTCCATTCAGGCCCCCTTACTAACAATCTCCCCACTTGGAGACTCGGCGCCTTTCCATGCCTCTTTCGTACCGTCTGCAATTTGTCCGCAGGATGAACTGCAAGAGGGGGAACCAATGAGAGACTCGCTGGAGGTGTTTGGTCGGGCACATGTCACTCTCATTTCCCATCACGAAGAAGAATTCACCAGCGGTTCAGCCTGCCACCCCGGATCGACAATAGGGCGTGAAGCCATCCAGCCGTGTTGCGTCCCACTCACAAAAAAGCGACTTGGGAAATGGAGCTCAGGGGCACTGCACTTCCCAAACCTGCAGAGTTCTAAATGATAACTATCGCCCCAAAATATATTGAGGGCAGGCTACGAAGAGGCGCTGAACGCAAGGCAGAACTGCAGGAAACGGATGTCAACGGGTACATCGGAATGGCCCCGATAGCACATGAAAAGCGCCAGAACGTGGACAATGATGCGGTTGGCCAAAAAGGGCGTATGCGTTTTTTCCTGAATATATTCAGGAAAAAACGCATACGCCCTTTTTGGCCAACCAAGCAACCTGGGAGAGCAAATCAGCACTACAAAGAAATCTCTCGCCCCCCCCCCCCCGGGGCAAAAGGGCCAGGCGAAAAAAGTCTAAAAACCAGAAAGGCAGGACAGCCCACGGAGTCAAGGGAGCCTTGTTAAGCTGATGGGCGGGATGTCAATGGCCAACAGCCAATCTTCACAAGTGTATCCTCTTTCCCAAACCATGTAAAACACAGAACCACAGAGCATAGGGCACTTCCACACATGGGCGTTGACCTTGGGAAAATGAAAAAATCAACCAGACACAGGGACCCCAAAGTTGAGGGCTGCTGTCTTGACAAGAACCTCCACTCCGGTACACGTTTCATATCCCAGGAAAGAGCCAAGTGGACAAAGACGAGTGGACAAGTGGACAAAGACAAGTGGACAAGTGGACAAGTGGTGCTACGTAGGTCCAATGGAGTGTCACTCAGCCATGAAATCCACGTCATGAGGCTGGTAGCAGCATCCTGAGTGGATTTAGGTACGATCATCCTCAGTGAAATAAGTCCCACAAAAAAAGAAACTTATGATATCACTTATCGAGGGAATGTAAAAATCGCTCCCCATGCACTGAATCCCCAAACAGAACAGAGTCACGCTTTTAGAAAACACACTTATGCCTGCTTCAGGGGAAAGGTGAGGTGGGGTGACGCATAAAACTCGAGTTTGAAATGAGCACAGATACCCTTCCGAAAACCGAATATGGAATGGACACGACCTACTCCTTGCTCAATCAACTGGACTCACCAGACCCTGTTCATCGCACAAGTATCTATCCGACTAGTAAGCATCTTAAAAGCTAAGTCTTGATATCTCTGTGTAAGTGCATCAAGTGTGTGTAAAGCGGCCTAAAACCAGCAGGGAAAATCAGCTCAGACCCATTCTGAGGATACATTTCCAACATAAAGAAGAAACAAGCAGGGCAAAACAGAGAGAAATTCTTCCAAAATGCGTTCAGGGACTGGCATGCAACCAGGATTGACCACATCTACAGCCCCAGCGGCAGAAGACATAAGGCTGGACACTCTTGGGGCTGAGACGATTGGTGAGGTTGGGAAAGCAAATGCAGACCCTTGAAAGGAATCCTGCGTGCTCCCCATTCCATGGCTCCCAACTCTCCAGGTTCAACGCAATCTTCCGACAGCGAAAGCACTCATTGGAAACCCAGCGGTTGCTACACCGTGGGATCGGGAAAGCTTTCTGAAACTCACCTCAGTTTTCATCTCCTGGTGCTCGTGTTCTCCATTCAGGCCCCCTTACTAACAATCTCCCCACTTGGAGACTCGGCGCCTTTCCATGCCTCTTTCGTACCGTCTGCAATTTGTCCGCAGGATGAACTGCAAGAGGGGGAACCAATGAGAGACTCGCTGGAGGTGTTTGGTCGGGCACATGTCACTCTCATTTCCCATCACGAAGAAGAATTCACCAGCGGTTCAGCCTGCCACCCCGGATCGACAATAGGGCGTGAAGCCATCCAGCCGTGTTGCGTCCCACTCACAAAAAAGCGACTTGGGAAATGGAGCTCAGGGGCACTGCACTTCCCAAACCTGCAGAGTTCTAAACGATAACTATCGCCCCAAAATATATTGAGGGCAGGCTACGAAGAGGCGCTGAACGCAAGGCAGAACTGCAGGAAACGGATGTCAACGGGTACATCGGAATGGCCCCGATAGCACATGAAAAGCGCCAGAACGTGGACAATGATGCGGTTGGCCAAAAAGGGCGTATGCGTTTTTTCCTGAATATATTCAGGAAAAAACGCATACGCCCTTTTTGGCCAACCAAGCAACCTGGGAGAGCAAATCAGCACTACAAAGAAATCTCTCGCCCCCCCCCCCCCGGGGCAAAAGGGCCAGGCGAAAAAAGTCTAAAAACCAGAAAGGCAGGACAGCCCACGGAGTCAAGGGAGCCTTGTTAAGCTGATGGGCGGGATGTCAATGGCCAACAGCCAATCTTCAGAAGTGTATCCTCTTTCCCAAACCATGTAAAACACAGAACCACAGAGCATAGGGCATTTCCACACATGGGCGTTGACCTTGGGAAAATGAAAAAATCAACCAGACACAGGGACCCCAAAGTTGAGGGCTGCTGTCTTGACAAGAACCTCCACTCCGGTACACGTTTCATATCCCAGGAAAGAGCCAAGTGGACAAAGACGAGTGGACAAGTGGACAAGTGCAGAAGTGGTGCTACGTAGGTCCAATGGAGTGTCACTCAGCCATGAAATCCACGTCATGAGGCTGGTAGCAGCATCCTGAGTGGATTTAGGTACGATCATCCTCAGTGAAATAAGTCCCACAAAAAAAGAAACTTATGATATCACTTATCGAGGGAATGTAAAAATCGCTCCCCATGCACTGAATCCCCAAACAGAACAGAGTCACGCTTTTAGAAAACACACTTATGCCTGCTTCAGGGGAAAGGTGAGGTGGGGTGACGCATAAAACTCGAGTTTGAAATGAGCACAGATACCCTTCCGAAAACCGAATATGGAATGGACACGACCTACTCCTTGCTCAATCAACTGGACTCACCAGACCCTGTTCATCGCACAAGTATCTATCCGACTAGTAAGCATCTTAAAAGCTAAGTCTTGATATCTCTGTGTAAGTGCATCAAGTGTGTGTAAAGCGGCCTAAAACCAGCAGGGAAAATCAGCTCAGACCCATTCTGAGGATACATTTCCAACATAAAGAAGAAACAAGCAGGGCAAAACAGAGAGAACTTCTTCCAAAATGCGTTCAGGGACTGGCATGCAACCAGGATTGACCACATCTACAGCCCCAGCGGCAGAAGACATAAGGCTGGACACTCTTGGGGCTGAGACGATTGGTGAGGTTGGGAAAGCAAATGCAGACCCTTGAAAGGAATCCTGCGTGCTCCCCATTCCATGGGTCCCAACTCTCCAGGTTCAACGCAATCTTCCGACAGCGAAAGCACTCATTGGAAACCCAGCGGTTGCTACACCGTGGGATCGGGAAAGCTTTCTGAAACTCACCTCAGTTTTCATCTCCTGGTGCTCGTGTTCTCCATTCAGGCCCCCTTACTAACAATCTCCCCACTTGGAGACTCGGCGCCTTTCCATGCCTCTTTCGTACCGTCTGCAATTTGTCCGCAGGATGAACTGCAAGAGGGGGAACCAATGAGAGACTCGCTGGAGGTGTTTGGTCGGGCACATGTCACTCTCATTTCCCATCACGAAGAAGAATTCACCAGCGGTTCAGCCTGCCACCCCGGATCGACAATAGGGCGTGAAGCCATCCAGCCGTGTTGCGTCCCACTCACAAAAAAGCGACTTGGGAAATGGAGCTCAGGGGCACTGCACTTCCCAAACCTGCAGAGTTCTAAACGATAACTATCGCCCCAAAATATATTGAGGTCAGGCTACGAAGAGGCGCTGAACGCAAGGCAGAACTGCAGGAAACGGATGTCAACGGGTACATCGGAATGGCCCCGATAGCACATGAAAAGCGCCAGAACGTGGACAATGATGCGGTTGGCCAAAAAGGGCGTATGCGTTTTTTCCTGAATATATTCAGGAAAAAACGCATACGCCCTTTTTGGCCAACCAAGCAACCTGGGAGAGCAAATCAGCACTACAAAGAAATCTCTCGCCCCCCCCCCCCGGGCAAAAGGGCCAGGCGAAAAAAGTCTAAAAACCAGAAAGGCAGGACAGGCCACGGAGTCAAGGGAGCCTTGTTAAGCTGATGGGTGGGATGTCAATGGCCAACAGCCAATCTTCACAAGTGTATCCTCTTTCCCAAACCATGGAAAACACAGAACCACAGAGCATAGGGCACTTCCACACATGGGCGTTGACCTTGGGAAAATGAAAAAATCAACCAGACACAGGGACCCCAAAGTTGAGGGCTGCTGTCTTGACAAGAACCTCCACTCCGGTACACGTTTCATATCCCAGGAAAGAGCCAAGTGGACAAAGACGAGTGGACAAGTGGACAAAGACAAGTGGACAAGTGGACAAGTGGTGCTACGTAGGTCCAATGGAGTGTCACTCAGCCATGAAATCCACGTCATGAGGCTGGTAGCAGCATCCTGAGTGGATTTAGGTACGATCATCCTCAGTGAAATAAGTCCCACAAAAAAAGAAACTTATGATATCACTTATCGAGGGAATGTAAAAATCGCTCCCCATGCACTGAATCCCCAAACAGAACAGAGTCACGCTTTTAGAAAACACACTTATGCCTGCTTCAGGGGAAAGGTGAGGTGGGGTGACGCATAAAACTCGAGTTTGAAATGAGCACAGATACCCTTCCGAAAACCGAATATGGAATGGACACGACCTACTCCTTGCTCAATCAACTGGACTCACCAGACCCTGTTCATCGCACAAGTATCTATCCGACTAGTAAGCATCTTAAAAGCTAAGTCTTGATATCTCTGTGTAAGTGCATCAAGTGTGTGTAAAGCGGCCTAAAACCAGCAGGGAAAACCAGCTCAGACCCATTCTGAGGATACATTTACAACATAAAGAAGAAACAAGCAGGGCAAAACAGAGAGAAATTCTTCCAAAATGCGTTCAGGGACTGGCATGCAACCAGGATTGACCACATCTACAGCCCCAGCGGCAGAAGACATAAGGCTGGACACTCTTGGGGCTGAGACGATTGGTGAGGTTGGGAAAGCAAATGCAGACCCTTGAAAGGAATCCTGCGTGCTCCCCATTCCATGGGTCCCAACTCTCCAGGTTCAACGCAATCTTCCGACAGCGAAAGCACTCATTGGAAACCCAGCGGTTGCTACACCGTGGGATCGGGAAAGCTTTCTGAAACTCACCTCAGTTTTCATCTCCTGGTGCTCGTGTTCTCCATTCAGGCCCCCTTACTAACAATCTCCCCACTTGGAGACTCGGCGCCTTTCCATGCCTCTTTCGTACCGTCTGCAATTTGTCCGCAGGATGAACTGCAAGAGGGGGAACCAATGAGAGACTCGCTGGAGGTGTTTGGTCGGGCACATGTCACTCTCATTTCCCATCACGAAGAAGAATTCACCAGCGGTTCAGCCTGCCACCCCGGATCGACAATAGGGCGTGAAGCCATCCAGCCGTGTTGCTTCCCACTCACAAAAAAGCGACTTGGGAAATGGAGCTCAGGGGCACTGCACTTCCCAAACCTGCAGAGTTCTAAACGATAACTATCGCCCCAAAATATATTGAGGTCAGGCTACGAAGAGGCGCTGAACGCAAGGCAGAACTGCAGGAAACGGATGTCAACGGGTACATCGGAATGGCCCCGATAGCACATGAAAAGCGCCAGAACGTGGACAATGATGCGGTTGGCCAAAAAGGGCGTATGCGTTTTTTCCTGAATATATTCAGGAAAAAACGCATACGCCCTTTTTGGCCAACCAAGCAACCTGGGAGAGCAAATCAGCACTACAAAGAAATCTCTCGCCCCCCCCCCCCCGGGGCAAAAGGGCCAGGCGAAAAAAGTCTAAAAACCAGAAAGGCAGGACAGCCCACGGAGTCAAGGGAGCCTTGTTAAGCTGATGGGCGGGATGTCAATGGCCAACAGCCAATCTTCACAAGTGTATCCTCTTTCCCAAACCATGTAAAACACAGAACCACAGAGCATAGGGCACTTCCACACATGGGCGTTGACCTTGGGAAAATGAAAAAATCAACCAGACACAGGGACCCCAAAGTTGAGGGCTGCTGTCTTGACAAGAACCTCCACTCCGATACACGTTTCATATCCCAGGAAAGAGCCAAGTGGACAAAGACGAGTGGACACGTGGACAAAGACAAGTGGACAAGTGGACAAGTGGTGCTACGTAGGTCCAATGGAGTGTCACTCAGCCATGAAATCCACGTCATGAGGCTGGTAGCAGCATCCTGAGTGGATTTAGGTACGATCATCCTCAGTGAAATAAGTCCCACAAAAAAAGAAACTTATGATATCACTTATCGAGGGAATGTAAAAATCGCTCCCCATGCACTGAATCCCCAAACAGAACAGAGTCACGCTTTTAGAAAACACACTTATGCCTGCTTCAGGGGAAAGGTGAGGTGGGGTGACGCATAAAACTCGAGTTTGAAATGAGCACAGATACCCTTCCGAAAACCGAATATGGAATGGACACGACCTACTCCTTGCTCAATCAACTGGACTCACCAGACCCTGTTCATCGCACAAGTATCTATCCGACTAGTAAGCATCTTAAAAGCTAAGTCTTGATATCTCTGTGTAAGTGCATCAAGTGTGTGTAAAGCGGCCTAAAACCAGCAGGGAAAATCAGCTCAGACCCATTCTGAGGATACATTTCCAACATAAAGAAGAAACAAGCAGGGCAAAACAGAGAGAAATTCTTCCAAAATGCGTTCAGGGACTGGCATGCAACCAGGATTGACCACATCTACAGCCCCAGCGGCAGAAGACATAAGGCTGGACACTCTTGGGGCTGAGACGATTGGTGAGGTTGGGAAAGCAAATGCAGACCCTTGAAAGGAATCCTGCGTGCTCCCCATTCCATGGGTCCCAACTCTCCAGGTTCAACGCAATCTTCCGACAGCGAAAGCACTCATTGGAAACCCAGCGGATGCTACACCGTGGGATCGGGAAAGCTTTCTGAAACTCACCTCAGTTTTCCTCTCCTGGTGCTCGTGTTCTCCATTCAGGCCCCCTTACTAACAATCTCCCCACTTGGAGACTCGGCGCCTTTCCATGCCTCTTTCGTACCGTCTGCAATTTGTCCGCAGGATGAACTGCAAGAGGGGGAACCAATGAGAGACTCGCTGGAGGTGTTTGGTCGGGCACATGTCACTCTCATTTCCCATCACGAAGAAGAATTCACCAGCGGTTCAGCCTGCCACCCCGGATCGACAATAGGGCGTGAAGCCATCCAGCCGTGTTGCGTCCCACTCACAAAAAAGCGACTTGGGAAATGGAGCTCAGGGGCACTGCACTTCCCAAACCTGCAGAGTTCTAAACGATAACTATCGCCCCAAAATATATTGAGGGCAGGCTACGAAGAGGCGCTGAACGCAAGGCAGAACTGCAGGAAACGGATGTCAACGGGTACATCGGAATGGCCCCGATAGCACATGAAAAGCGCCAGAACGTGGACAATGATGCGGTTGGCCAAAAAGGGCGTATGCGTTTTTTCCTGAATATATTCAGGAAAAAACGCATACGCCCTTTTTGGCCAACCAAGCAACCTGGGAGAGCAAATCAGCACTACAAAGAAATCTCTCGCCCCCCCCCACACCGGGGCAAAAGGGCCAGGCGAAAAAAGTCTAAAAACCAGAAAGGCAGGACAGCCCACGGAGTCAAGGGAGCCTTGTTAAGCTGATGGGCGGGATGTCAATGGCCAACAGCCAATCTTCACAAGTGTATCCTCTTTCCCAAACCATGTAAAACACAGAACCACAGAGCATAGGGCACTTCCACACATGGGCGTTGACCTTGGGAAAATGAAAAAATCAACCAGACACAGGGACCCCAAAGTTGAGGGCTGCTGTCTTGACAAGAACCTCCACTCCGGTACACGTTTCATATCCCAGGAAAGAGCCAAGTGGACAAAGACGAGTGGACAAGTGGACAAAGACAAGTGGACAAGTGGACAAGTGGTGCTACGTAGGTCCAATGGAGTGTCACTCAGCCATGAAATCCACGTCATGAGGCTGGTAGCAGCATCCTGAGTGGATTTAGGTACGATCATCCTCAGTGAAATAAGTCCCACAAAAAAAGAAACTTATGATATCACTTATCGAGGGAATGTAAAAATCGCTCCCCATGCACTGAATCCCCAAACAGAACAGAGTCACGCTTTTAGAAAACACACTTATGCCTGCTTCAGGGGAAAGGTGAGGTGGGGTGACGCATAAAACTCGAGTTTGAAATGAGCACAGATACCCTTCCGAAAACCGAATATGGAATGGACACGACCTACTCCTTGCTCAATCAACTGGACTCACCAGACCCTGTTCATCGCACAAGTATCTATCCGACTAGTAAGCATCTTAAAAGCTAAGTCTTGATATCTCTGTGTAAGTGCATCAAGTGTGTGTAAAGCGGCCTAAAACCAGCAGGGAAAATCAGCTCAGACCCATTCTGAGGATACATTTCCAACATAAAGAAGAAACAAGCAGGGCAAAACAGAGAGAAATTCTTCCAAAATGCGTTCAGGGACTGGCATGCAACCAGGATTGACCACATCTACAGCCCCAGCGGCAGAAGACATAAGGCTGGACACTCTTGGGGCTGAGACGATTGGTGAGGTTGGGAAAGCAAATGCAGACCCTTGAAAGGAATCCTGCGTGCTCCCCATTCCATGGGTCCCAACTCTCCAGGTTCAACGCAATCTTCCGACAGCGAAAGCACTCATTGGAAACCCAGCGGTTGCTACACCGTGGGATCGGGAAAGCTTTCTGAAACTCACCTCAGTTTTCATCTCCTGGTGCTCGTGTTCTCCATTCAGGCCCCCTTACTAACAATCTCCCCACTTGGAGACTCGGCGCCTTTCCATGCCTCTTTCGTACCGTCTGCAATTTGTCCGCAGGATGAACTGCAAGAGGGGGAACCAATGAGAGACTCGCTGGAGGTGTTTGGTCGGGCACATGTCACTCTCATTTCCCATCACGAAGAAGAATTCACCAGCGGTTCAGCCTGCCACCCCGGATCGACAATAGGGCGTGAAGCCATCCAGCCGTGTTGCGTCCCACTCACAAAAAAGCGACTTGGGAAATGGAGCTCAGGGGCACTGCACTTCCCAAACCTGCAGAGTTCTAAACGATAACTTTCGCCCCAAAATATATTGAGCGCAGGCTACGAAGAGGCGCTGAACGCAAGGCAGAACTGCAGGAAACGGATGTCAACGGGTACATCGGAATGGCCCCGATAGCACATGAAAAGCGCCAGAACGTGGACAATGATGCGGTTGGCCAAAAAGGGCGTATGCGTTTTTTCCTGAATATATTCAGGAAAAAACGCATACGCCCTTTTTGGCCAACCAAGCAACCTGGGAGAGCAAATCAGCACTACAAAGAAATCTCTCGCCCCCCCCCCCCCCGGGGCAAAAGGGCCAGGCGAAAAAAGTCTAAAAACCAGAAAGGCAGGACAGCCCACGGAGTCAAGGGAGCCTTGTTAAGCTGATGGGCGGGATGTCAATGGCCAACAGCCAATCTTCACAAGTGTATCCTCTTTCCCAAACCATGTAAAACACAGAACCACAGAGCATAGGGCACTTCCACACATGGGCGTTGACCTTGGGAAAATGAAAAAATCAACCAGACACAGGGACCCCAAAGTTGAGGGCTGCTGTCTTGACAAGAACCTCCACTCCGATACACGTTTCATATCCCAGGAAAGAGCCAAGTGGACAAAGACGAGTGGACACGTGGACAAAGACAAGTGGACAAGTGGACAAGTGGTGCTACGTAGGTCCAATGGAGTGTCACTCAGCCATGAAATCCACGTCATGAGGCTGGTAGCAGCATCCTGAGTGGATTTAGGTACGATCATCCTCAGTGAAATAAGTCCCACAAAAAAAGAAACTTATGATATCACTTATCGAGGGAATGTAAAAATCGCTCCCCATGCACTGAATCCCCAAACAGAACAGAGTCACGCTTTTAGAAAACACACTTATGCCTGCTTCAGGGGAAAGGTGAGGTGGGGTGACGCATAAAACTCGAGTTTGAAATGAGCACAGATACCCTTCCGAAAACCGAATATGGAATGGACACGACCTACTCCTTGCTCAATCAACTGGACTCACCAGACCCTGTTCATCGCACAAGTATCTATCCGACTAGTAAGCATCTTAAAAGCTAAGTCTTGATATCTCTGTGTAAGTGCATCAAGTGTGTGTAAAGCGGCCTAAAACCAGCAGGGAAAATCAGCTCAGACCCATTCTGAGGATACATTTCCAACATAAAGAAGAAACAAGCAGGGCAAAACAGAGAGAAATTCTTCCAAAATGCGTTCAGGGACTGGCATGCAACCAGGATTGACCACATCTACAGCCCCAGCGGCAGAAGACATAAGGCTGGACACTCTTGGGGCTGAGACGATTGGTGAGGTTGGGAAAGCAAATGCAGACCCTTGAAAGGAATCCTGCGTGCTCCCCATTCCATGGGTCCCAACTCTCCAGGTTCAACGCAATCTTCCGACAGCGAAAGCACTCATTGGAAACCCAGCGGATGCTACACCGTGGGATCGGGAAAGCTTTCTGAAACTCACCTCAGTTTTCATCTCCTGGTGCTCGTGTTCTCCATTCAGGCCCCCTTACTAACAATCTCCCCACTTGGAGACTCGGCGCCTTTCCATGCCTCTTTCGTACCGTCTGCAATTTGTCCGCAGGATGAACTGCAAGAGGGGGAACCAATGAGAGACTCGCTGGAGGTGTTTGGTCGGGCACATGTCACTCTCATTTCCCATCACGAAGAAGAATTCACCAGCGGTTCAGCCTGCCACCCCGGATCGACAATAGGGCGTGAAGCCATCCAGCCGTGTTGCGTCCCACTCACAAAAAAGCGACTTGGGAAATGGAGCTCAGGGGCACTGCACTTCCCAAACCTGCAGAGTTCTAAACGATAACTATCGCCCCAAAATATATTGAGGGCAGGCTACGAAGAGGCGCTGAACGCAAGGCAGAACTGCAGGAAACGGATGTCAACGGGTACATCGGAATGGCCCCGATAGCACATGAAAAGCGCCAGAACGTGGACAATGATGCGGTTGGCCAAAAAGGGCGTATGCGTTTTTTCCTGAATATATTCAGGAAAAAACGCATACGCCCTTTTTGGCCAACCAAGCAACCTGGGAGAGCAAATCAGCACTACAAAGAAATCTCTCGCCCCCCCCCCCCCCCCCGGGGCAAAAGGGCCAGGCGAAAAAAGTCTAAAAACCAGAAAGGCAGGACAGCCCACGGAGTCAAGGGAGCCTTGTTAAGCTGATGGGCGGGATGTCAATGGCCAACAGCCAATCTTCACAAGTGTATCCTCTTTCCCAAACCATGGAAAACACAGAACCACAGAGCATAGGGCACTTCCACACATGGGCGTTGACCTTGGGAAAATGAAAAAATCAACCAGACACAGGGACCCCAAAGTTGAGGGCTGCTGTCTTGACAAGAACCTCCACTCCGGTACACGTTTCATATCCCAGGAAAGAGCCAAGTGGACAAAGACGAGTGGACAAGTGGACAAAGACAAGTGGACAAGTGGACAAGTGGTGCTACGTAGGTCCAATGGAGTGTCACTCAGCCATGAAATCCACGTCATGAGGCTGGTAGCAGCATCCTGAGTGGATTTAGGTACGATCATCCTCAGTGAAATAAGTCCCACAAAAAAAGAAACTTATGATATCACTTATCGAGGGAATGTAAAAATCGCTCCCCATGCACTGAATCCCCAAACAGAACAGAGTCACGCTTTTAGAAAACACACTTATGCCTGCTTCAGGGGAAAGGTGAGGTGGGGTGACGCATAAAACTCGAGTTTGAAATGAGCACAGATACCCTTCCGAAAACCGAATATGGAATGGACACGACCTACTCCTTGCTCAATCAACTGGACTCACCAGACCCTGTTCATCGCACAAGTATCTATCCGACTAGTAAGCATCTTAAAAGCTAAGTCTTGATATCTCTGTGTAAGTGCATCAAGTGTGTGTAAAGCGGCCTAAAACCAGCAGGGAAAATCAGCTCAGACCCATTCTGAGGATACATTTCCAACATAAAGAAGAAACAAGCAGGGCAAAACAGAGAGAAATTCTTCCAAAATGCGTTCAGGGACTGGCATGCAACCAGGATTGACCACATCTACAGCCCCAGCGGCAGAAGACATAAGGCTGGACACTCTTGGGGCTGAGACGATTGGTGAGGTTGGGAAAGCAAATGCAGACCCTTGAAAGGAATCCTGCGTGCTCCCCATTCCATGGGTCCCAACTCTCCAGGTTCAACGCAATCTTCCGACAGCGAAAGCACTCATTGGAAACCCAGCGGTTGCTACACCGTGGGATCGGGAAAGCTTTCTGAAACTCACCTCAGTTTTCATCTCCTGGTGCTCGTGTTCTCCATTCAGGCCCCCTTACTAACAATCTCCCCACTTGGAGACTCGGCGCCTTTCCATGCCTCTTTCGTACCGTCTGCAATTTGTCCGCAGGATGAACTGCAAGAGGGGGAACCAATGAGAGACTCGCTGGAGGTGTTTGGTCGGGCACATGTCACTCTCATTTCCCATCACGAAGAAGAATTCACCAGCGGTTCAGCCTGCCACCCCGGATCGACAATAGGGCGTGAAGCCATCCAGCCGTGTTGCGTCCCACTCACAAAAAAGCGACTTGGGAAATGGAGCTCAGGGGCACTGCACTTCCCAAACCTGCAGAGTTCTAAACGATAACTATCGCCCCAAAATATATTGAGGGCAGGCTACGAAGAGGCGCTGAACGCAAGGCAGAACTGCAGGAAACGGATGTCAACGGGTACATCGGAATGGCCCCGATAGCACATGAAAAGCGCCAGAACGTGGACAATGATGCGGTTGGCCAAAAAGGGCGTATGCGTTTTTTCCTGAATATATTCAGGAAAAAACGCATACGCCCTTTTTGGCCAACCAAGCAACCTGGGAGAGCAAATCAGCACTACAAAGAAATCTCTCGCCCCCCCCCCCCCCGGGGCAAAAGGGCCAGGCGAAAAAAGTCTAAAAACCAGAAAGGCAGGACAGCCCACGGAGTCAAGGGAGCCTTGTTAAGCTGATGGGCGGGATGTCAATGGCCAACAGCCAATCTTCACAAGTGTATCCTCTTTCCCAAACCATGTAAAACACAGAACCACAGAGCATAGGGCACTTCCACACATGGGCGTTGACCTTGGGAAAATGAAAAAATCAACCAGACACAGGGACCCCAAAGTTGAGGGCTGCTGTCTTGACAAGAACCTCCACTCCGGTACACGTTTCATATCCCAGGAAAGAGCCAAGTGGACAAAGACGAGTGGACAAGTGGACAAAGACAAGTGGACAAGTGGACAAGTGGTGCTACGTAGGTCCAATGGAGTGTCACTCAGCCATGAAATCCATGTCATGAGGCTGGTAGCAGCATCCTGAGTGGATTTAGGTACGATCATCCTCAGTGAAATAAGTCCCACAAAAAAAGAAACTTATGATATCACTTATCGAGGGAATGTAAAAATCACTCCCCATGCACTGAATCCCCAAACAGAACAGAGTCACGCTTTTAGAAAACACACTTATGCCTGCTTCAGGGGAAAGGTGAGGTGGGGTGACGCATAAAACTCGAGTTTGAAATGAGCACAGATACCCTTCCGAAAACCGAATATGGAATGGACACGACCTACTCCTTGCTCAATCAACTGGACTCACCAGACCCTGTTCATCACACAAGTATCTATCCGACTAGTAAGCATCTTAAAAGCTAAGTGTTGATATCTCTGTGTAAGTGCATCAAGTGTGTGTAAAGCGGCCTAAAACCAGCAGGGAAAATCAGCTCAGACCCATTCTGAGGATACATTTCCAACATAAAGAAGAAACAAGCAGGGCAAAACAGAGAGAAATTCTTCCAAAATGCGTTCAGGGACTGGCATGCAACCAGGATTGACCACATCTACAGCCCCAGCGGCAGAAGACATAAGGCTGGACACTCTTGGGGCTGAGACGATTGGTGAGGTTGGGAAAGCAAATGCAGACCCTTGAAAGGAATCCTGCGTGCTCCCCATTCCATGGGTCCCAACTCTCCAGGTTCAACGCAATCTTCCGACAGCGAAAGCACTCATTGGAAACCCAGCGGATGCTACACCGTGGGATCGGGAAAGCTTTCTGAAACTCACCTCAGTTTTCATCTCCTGGTGCTCGTGTTCTCCATTCAGGCCCCCTTACTAACAATCTCCCCAGTTGGAGACTCGGCGCCTTTCCATGCCTCTTTCGTACCGTCTGCAATTTGTCCGCAGGATGAACTGCAAGAGGGGGAACCAATGAGAGACTCGCTGGAGGTGTTTGGTCGGGCACATGTCACTCTCATTTCCCATCACGAAGAAGAATTCACCAGCGGTTCAGCCTGCCACCCCGGATCGACAATAGGGCGTGAAGCCATCCAGCCGTGTTGCGTCCCACTCACAAAAAAGCGACTTGGGAAATGGAGCTCAGGGGCACTGCACTTCCCAAACCTGCAGAGTTCTAAACGATAACTATCGCCCCAAAATATATTGAGGTCAGGCTACGAAGAGGCGCTGAACGCAAGGCAGAACTGCAGGAAACGGATGTCAACGGGTACATCGGAATGGCCCCGATAGCACATGAAAAGCGCCAGAACGTGGACAATGATGCGGTTGGCCAAAAAGGGCGTATGCGTTTTTTCCTGAATATATTCAGGAAAAAACGCATACGCCCTTTTTGGCCAACCAAGCAACCTGGGAGAGCAAATCAGCACTACAAAGAAATCTCTCGCCCCCCACCCCGGGGCAAAAGGGCCAGGCGACAAAAGTCTAAAAACCAGAAAGGCAGGACAGCCCACGGAGTCAAGGGAGCCTTGTTAAGCTGATGGGCGGGATGTCAATGGCCAACAGCCAATCTTCACAAGTGTATCCTCTTTCCCAAACCATGTAAAACACAGAACCACAGAGCATAGGGCACTTCCACACATGGGCGTTGACCTTGGGAAAATGAAAAAATCAACCAGACACAGGGACCCCAAAGTTGAGGGCTGCTGTCTTGACAAGAACCTCCACTCCGGTACACGTTTCATATCCCAGGAAAGAGCCAAGTGGACAAAGACGAGTGGACAAGTGGACAAAGACAAGTGGACAAGTGGACAAGTGGTGCTACGTAGGTCCAATGGAGTGTCACTCAGCCATGAAATCCACGTCATGAGGCTGGTAGCAGCATCCTGAGTGGATTTAGGTACGATCATCCTCAGTGAAATAAGTCCCACAAAAAAAGAAACTTATGATATCACTTATCGAGGGAATGTAAAAATCGCTCCCCATGCACTGAATCCCCAAACAGAACAGAGTCACGCTTTTAGAAAACACACTTATGCCTGCTTCAGGGGAAAGGTGAGGTGGGGTGACGCATAAAACTCGAGTTTGAAATGAGCACAGATACCCTTCCGAAAACCGAATATGGAATGGACACGACCTACTCCTTGCTCAATCAACTGGACTCACCAGACCCTGTTCATCGCACAAGTATCTATCCGACTAGTAAGCATCTTAAAAGCTAAGTCTTGATATCTCTGTGTAAGTGCATCAAGTGTGTGTAAAGCGGCCTAAAACCAGCAGGGAAAATCAGCTCAGACCCATTCTGAGGATACATTTCCAACATAAAGAAGAAACAAGCAGGGCAAAACAGAGAGAAATTCTTCCAAAATGCGTTCAGGGACTGGCATGCAACCAGGATTGACCACATCTACAGCCCCAGCGGCAGCAGACATAAGGCTGGACACTCTTGGGGCTGAGACGATTGGTGAGGTTGGGAAAGCAAATGCAGACCCTTGAAAGGAATCCTGCGTGCTCCCCATTCCATGGGTCCCAACTCTCCAGGTTCAACGCAATCTTCCGACAGCGAAAGCACTCATTGGAAACCCAGCGGTTGCTACACCGTGGGATCGGGAAAGCTTTCTGAAACTCACCTCAGTTTTCATCTCCTGGTGCTCGTGTTCTCCATTCAGGCCCCCTTACTAACAATCTCCCCACTTGGAGACTCGGCGCCTTTCCATGCCTCTTTCGTACCGTCTGCAATTTGTCCGCAGGATGAACTGCAAGAGGGGGAACCAATGAGAGACTCGCTGGAGGTGTTTGGTCGGGCACATGTCACTCTCATTTCCCATCACGAAGAAGAATTCACCAGCGGTTCAGCCTGCCACCCCGGATCGACAATAGGGCGTGAAGCCATCCAGCCGTGTTGCGTCCCACTCACAAAAAAGCGACTTGGGAAATGGAGCTCAGGGGCACTGCACTTCCCAAACCTGCAGAGTTCTAAACGATAACTATCGCCCCAAAATATATTGAGGTCAGGCTACGAAGAGGCGCTGAACGCAAGGCAGAACTGCAGGAAACGGATGTCAACGGGTACATCGGAATGGCCCCGATAGCACATGAAAAGCGCCAGAACGTGGACAATGATGCGGTTGGCCAAAAAGGGCGTATGCGTTTTTTCCTGAATATATTCAGGAAAAAACGCATACGCCCTTTTTGGCCAACCAAGCAACCTGGGAGAGCAAATCAGCACTACAAAGAAATCTCTCGCCCCCCCCCACCCCGGGGCAAAAGGGCCAGGCGAAAAAAGTCTAAAAACCAGAAAGGCAGGACAGCCCACGGAGTCAAGGGAGCCTTGTTAAGCTGATGGGCGGGATGTCAATGGCCAACAGCCAATCTTCACAAGTGTATCCTCTTTCCCAAACCATGTAAAACACAGAACCACAGAGCATAGGGCACTTCCACACATGGGCGTTGACCTTGGGAAAATGAAAAAATCAACCAGACACAGGGACCCCAAAGTTGAGGGCTGCTGTCTTGACAAGAACCTCCACTCCGGTACACGTTTCATATCCCAGGAAAGAGCCAAGTGGACAAAGACGAGTGGACAAGTGGACAAAGACAAGTGGACAAGTGGACAAGTGGTGCTACGTAGGTCCAATGGAGTGTCACTCAGCCATGAAATCCACGTCATGAGGCTGGTAGCAGCATCCTGAGTGGATTTAGGTACGATCATCCTCAGTGAAATAAGTCCCACAAAAAAAGAAACTTATGATATCACTTATCGAGGGAATGTAAAAATCGCTCCCCATGCACTGAATCCCCAAACAGAACAGAGTCACGCTTTTAGAAAACACACTTATGCCTGCTTCAGGGGAAAGGTGAGGTGGGGTGACGCATAAAACTCGAGTTTGAAATGAGCACAGATACCCTTCCGAAAACCGAATATGGAATGGACACGACCTACTCCTTGCTCAATCAACTGGACTCACCAGACCCTGTTCATCGCACAAGTATCTATCCGACTAGTAAGCATCTTAAAAGCTAAGTCTTGATATCTCTGTGTAAGTGCATCAAGTGTGTGTAAAGCGGCCTAAAACCAGCAGGGAAAATCAGCTCAGACCCATTCTGAGGATACATTTCCAACATAAAGAAGAAACAAGCAGGGCAAAACAGAGAGAAATTCTTCCAAAATGCGTTCAGGGACTGGCATGCAACCAGGATTGACCACATCTACAGCCCCAGCGGCAGAAGACATAAGGCTGGACACTCTTGGGGCTGAGACGATTGGTGAGGTTGGGAAAGCAAATGCAGACCCTTGAAAGGAATCCTGCGTGCTCCCCATTCCATGGCTCCCAACTCTCCAGGTTCAACGCAATCTTCCGACAGCGAAAGCACTCATTGGAAACCCAGCGGTTGCTACACCGTGGGATCGGGAAAGCTTTCTGAAACTCACCTCAGTTTTCATCTCCTGGTGCTCGTGTTCTCCATTCAGGCCCCCTTACTAACAATCTCCCCACTTGGAGACTCGGCGCCTTTCCATGCCTCTTTCGTACCGTCTGCAATTTGTCCGCAGGATGAACTGCAAGAGGGGGAACCAATGAGAGACTCGCTGGAGGTGTTTGGTCGGGCACATGTCACTCTCATTTCCCATCACGAAGAAGAATTCACCAGCGGTTCAGCCTGCCACCCCGGATCGACAATAGGGCGTGAAGCCATCCAGCCGTGTTGCGTCCCACTCACAAAAAAGCGACTTGGGAAATGGAGCTCAGGGGCACTGCACTTCCCAAACCTGCAGAGTTCTAAACGATAACTATCGCCCCAAAATATATTGAGGTCAGGCTACGAAGAGGCGCTGAACGCAAGGCAGAACTGCAGGAAACGGATGTCAACGGGTACATCGGAATGGCCCCGATAGCACATGAAAAGCGCCAGAACGTGGACAATGATGCGGTTGGCCAAAAAGGGCGTATGCGTTTTTTCCTGAATATATTCAGGAAAAAACGCATACGCCCTTTTTGGCCAACCAAGCAACCTGGGAGAGCAAATCAGCACTACAAAGAAATCTCTCGCCCCCCCCCACCCCGGGGCAAAAGGGCCAGGCGAAAAAAGTCTAAAAACCAGAAAGGCAGGACAGCCCACGGAGTCAAGGGAGCCTTGTTAAGCTGATGGGCGGGATGTCAATGGCCAACAGCCAATCTTCACAAGTGTATCCTCTTTCCCAAACCATGTAAAACACAGAACCACAGAGCATAGGGCACTTCCACACATGGGCGTTGACCTTGGGAAAATGAAAAAATCAACCAGACACAGGGACCCCAAAGTTGAGGGCTGCTGTCTTGACAAGAACCTCCACTCCGGTACACGTTTCATATCCCAGGAAAGAGCCAAGTGGACAAGACGAGTGGACAAGTGGACAAAGACAAGTGGACAAGTGGACAAGTGGTGCTACGTAGGTCCAATGGAGTGTCACTCAGCCATGAAATCCACGTCATGAGGCTGGTAGCAGCATCCTGAGTGGATTTAGGTACGATCATTCTCAGTGAAATAAGTGCCACAAAAAAAGAAACTTATGATATCACTTATCGAGGGAATGTAAAAATCGCTCCCCATGCACTGAATCCCCAAACAGAACAGAGTCACGCTTTTAGAAAACACACTTATGCCTGCTTCAGGGGAAAGGTGAGGTGGGGTGACGCATAAAACTCGAGTTTGAAATGAGCACAGATACCCTTCCGAAAACCGAATATGGAATGGACACGACCTACTCCTTGCTCAATCAACTGGACTCACCAGAACCTGTTCATCGCACAAGTATCTATCCGACTAGTAAGCATCTTAAAAGCTAAGTCTTGATATCTCTGTGTAAGTGCATCAAGTGTGTGTAAAGCGGCCTAAAACCAGCAGGGAAAATCAGCTCAGACCCATTCTGAGGATACATTTCCAACATAAAGAAGAAACAAGCAGGGCAAAACAGAGAGAAATTCTTCCAAAATGCGTTCAGGGACTGGCATGCAACCAGGATTGACCACATCTACAGCCCCAGCGGCAGCAGACATAAGGCTGGACACTCTTGGGGCTGAGACGATTGGTGAGGTTGGGAAAGCAAATGCAGACCCTTGAAAGGAATCCTGCGTGCTCCCCATTCCATGGGTCCCAACTCTCCAGGTTCAACGCAATCTTCCGACAGCGAAAGCACTCATTGGAAACCCAGCGGTTGCTACACCGTGGGATCGGGAAAGCTTTCTGAAACTCACCTCAGTTTTCATCTCCTGGTGCTCGTGTTCTCCATTCAGGCCCCCTTACTAACAATCTCCCCACTTGGAGACTCGGCGCCTTTCCATGCCTCTTTCGTACCGTCTGCAATTTGTCCGCAGGATGAACTGCAAGAGGGGGAACCAATGAGAGACTCGCTGGAGGTGTTTGGTCGGGCACATGTCACTCTCATTTGCCATCACGAAGAAGAATTCACCAGCGGTTCAGCCTGCCACCCCGGATCGACAATAGGGCGTGAAGCCATCCAGCCGTGTTGCGTCCCACTCACAAAAAAGCGACTTGGGAAATGGAGCTCAGGGGCACTGCACTTCCCAAACCTGCAGAGTTCTAAACGATAACTATCGCCCCAAAATATATTGAGGTCAGGCTACGAAGAGGCGCTGAACGCAAGGCAGAACTGCAGGAAACGGATGTCAACGGGTACATCGGAATGGCCCCGATAGCACATGAAAAGCGCCAGAACGTGGACAATGATGCGGTTGGCCAAAAAGGGCGTATGCGTTTTTTCCTGAATATATTCAGGAAAAAACGCATACGCCCTTTTTGGCCAACCAAGCAACCTGGGAGAGCAAATCAGCACTAAAAAGAAATCTCTCGCCCCCCCCCACCCCGGGGCAAAAGGGCCAGGCGAAAAAAGTCTAAAAACCAGAAAGGCAGGACAGCCCACGGAGTCAAGGGAGCCTTGTTAAGCTGATGGGCGGGATGTCAATGGCCAACAGCCAATCTTCACAAGTGTATCCTCTTTCCCAAACCATGTAAAACACAGAACCACAGAGCATAGGGCACTTCCACACATGGGCGTTGACCTTGGGAAAATGAAAAAATCAACCAGACACAGGGACCCCAAAGTTGAGGGCTGCTGTCTTGACAAGAACCTCCACTCCGGTACACGTTTCATATCCCAGGAAAGAGCCAAGTGGACAAAGACGAGTGGACAAGTGGACAAAGACAAGTGGACAAGTGGACAAGTGGTGCTACGTAGGTCCAATGGAGTGTCACTCAGCCATGAAATCCACGTCATGAGGCTGGTAGCAGCATCCTGAGTGGATTTAGGTACGATCATCCTCAGTGAAATAAGTCCCACAAAAAAAGAAACTTATGATATCACTTATCGAGGGAATGTAAAAATCGCTCCCCATGCACTGAATCCCCAAACAGAACAGAGTCACGCTTTTAGAAAACACACTTATGCCTGCTTCAGGGGAAAGGTGAGGTGGGGTGACGCATAAAACTCGAGTTTGAAATGAGCACAGATACCCTTCCGAAAACCGAATATGGAATGGACACGACCTACTCCTTGCTCAATCAACTGGACTCACCAGACCCTGTTCATCGCACAAGTATCTATCCGACTAGTAAGCATCTTAAAAGCTAAGTCTTGATATCTCTGTGTAAGTGCATCAAGTGTGTGTAAAGCGGCCTAAAACCAGCAGGGAAAATCAGCTCAGACCCATTCTGAGGATACATTTCCAACATAAAGAAGAAACAAGCAGGGCAAAACAGAGAGAAATTCTTCCAAAATGCGTTCAGGGACTGGCATGCAACCAGGATTGACCACATCTACAGCCCCAGCGGCAGCAGACATAAGGCTGGACACTCTTGGGGCTGAGACGATTGGTGAGGTTGGGAAAGCAAATGCAGACCCTTGAAAGGAATCCTGCGTGCTCCCCATTCCATGGGTCCCAACTCTCCAGGTTCAACGCAATCTTCCGACAGCGAAAGCACTCATTGGAAACCCAGCGGTTGCTACACCGTGGGATCGGGAAAGCTTTCTGAAACTCACCTCAGTTTTCATCTCCTGGTGCTCGTGTTCTCCATTCAGGCCCCCTTACTAACAATCTCCCCACTTGGAGACTCGGCGCCTTTCCATGCCTCTTTCGTACCGTCTGCAATTTGTCCGCAGGATGAACTGCAAGAGGGGGAACCAATGAGAGACTCGCTGGAGGTGTTTGGTCGGGCACATGTCACTCTCATTTCCCATCACGAAGAAGAATTCACCAGCGGTTCAGCCTGCCACCCCGGATCGACAATAGGGCGTGAAGCCATCCAGCCGTGTTGCGTCCCACTCACAAAAAAGCGACTTGGGAAATGGAGCTCAGGGGCACTGCACTTCCCAAACCTGCAGAGTTCTAAACGATAACTATCGCCCCAAAATATATTGAGGTCAGGCTACGAAGAGGCGCTGAACGCAAGGCAGAACTGCAGGAAACGGATGTCAACGGGTACATCGGAATGGCCCCGATAGCACATGAAAAGCGCCAGAACGTGGACAATGATGCGGTTGGCCAAAAAGGGCGTATGCGTTTTTTCCTGAATATATTCAGGAAAAAACGCATACGCCCTTTTTGGCCAACCAAGCAACCTGGGAGAGCAAATCAGCACTACAAAGAAATCTCTCGCCCCCCCCCACCCCGGGGCAAAAGGGCCAGGCGAAAAAAGTCTAAAAACCAGAAAGGCAGGACAGCCCACGGAGTCAAGGGAGCCTTGTTAAGCTGATGGGCGGGATGTCAATGGCCAACAGCCAATCTTCACAAGTGTATCCTCTTTCCCAAACCATGTAAAACACAGAACCACAGAGCATAGGGCACTTCCACACATGGGCGTTGACCTTGGGAAAATGAAAAAATCAACCAGACACAGGGACCCCAAAGTTGAGGGCTGCTGTCTTGACAAGAACCTCCACTCCGGTACACGTTTCATATCCCAGGAAAGAGCCAAGTGGACAAAGACGAGTGGACAAGTGGACAAAGACAAGTGGACAAGTGGACAAGTGGTGCTACGTAGGTCCAATGGAGTGTCACTCAGCCATGAAATCCACGTCATGAGGCTGGTAGCAGCATCCTGAGTGGATTTAGGTACGATCATCCTCAGTGAAATAAGTCCCACAAAAAAAGAAACTTATGATATCACTTATCGAGGGAATGTAAAAATCGCTCCCCATGCACTGAATCCCCAAACAGAACAGAGTCACGCTTTTAGAAAACACACTTATGCCTGCTTCAGGGGAAAGGTGAGGTGGGGTGACGCATAAAACTCGAGTTTGAAATGAGCACAGATACCCTTCCGAAAACCGAATATGGAATGGACACGACCTACTCCTTGCTCAATCAACTGGACTCACCAGACCCTGTTCATCGCACAAGTATCTATCCGACTAGTAAGCATCTTAAAAGCTAAGTCTTGATATCTCTGTGTAAGTGCATCAAGTGTGTGTAAAGCGGCCTAAAACCAGCAGGGAAAATCAGCTCAGACCCATTCTGAGGATACATTTCCAACATAAAGAAGAAACAAGCAGGGCAAAACAGAGAGAAATTCTTCCAAAATGCGTTCAGGGACTGGCATGCAACCAGGATTGACCACATCTACAGCCCCAGCGGCAGAAGACATAAGGCTGGACACTCTTGGGGCTGAGACGATTGGTGAGGTTGGGAAAGCAAATGCAGACCCTTGAAAGGAATCCTGCGTGCTCCCCATTCCATGGCTCCCAACTCTCCAGGTTCAACGCAATCTTCCGACAGCGAAAGCACTCATTGGAAACCCAGCGGTTGCTACACCGTGGGATCGGGAAAGCTTTCTGAAACTCACCTCAGTTTTCATCTCCTGGTGCTCGTGTTCTCCATTCAGGCCCCCTTACTAACAATCTCCCCACTTGGAGACTCGGCGCCTTTCCATGCCTCTTTCGTACCGTCTGCAATTTGTCCGCAGGATGAACTGCAAGAGGGGGAACCAATGAGAGACTCGCTGGAGGTGTTTGGTCGGGCACATGTCACTCTCATTTCCCATCACGAAGAAGAATTCACCAGCGGTTCAGCCTGCCACCCCGGATCGACAATAGGGCGTGAAGCCATCCAGCCGTGTTGCGTCCCACTCACAAAAAAGCGACTTGGGAAATGGAGCTCAGGGGCACTGCACTTCCCAAACCTGCAGAGTTCTAAACGATAACTATCGCCCCAAAATATATTGAGGTCAGGCTACGAAGAGGCGCTGAACGCAAGGCAGAACTGCAGGAAACGGATGTCAACGGGTACATCGGAATGGCCCCGATAGCACATGAAAAGCGCCAGAACGTGGACAATGATGCGGTTGGCCAAAAAGGGCGTATGCGTTTTTTCCTGAATATATTCAGGAAAAAACGCATACGCCCTTTTTGGCCAACCAAGCAACCTGGGAGAGCAAATCAGCACTACAAAGAAATCTCTCGCCCCCCCCCACCCCGGGGCAAAAGGGCCAGGCGAAAAAAGTCTAAAAACCAGAAAGGCAGGACAGCCCACGGAGTCAAGGGAGCCTTGTTAAGCTGATGGGCGGGATGTCAATGGCCAACAGCCAATCTTCACAAGTGTATCCTCTTTCCCAAACCATGTAAAACACAGAACCACAGAGCATAGGGCACTTCCACACATGGGCGTTGACCTTGGGAAAATGAAAAAATCAACCAGACACAGGGACCCCAAAGTTGAGGGCTGCTGTCTTGACAAGAACCTCCACTCCGGTACACGTTTCATATCCCAGGAAAGAGCCAAGTGGACAAGACGAGTGGACAAGTGGACAAAGACAAGTGGACAAGTGGACAAGTGGTGCTACGTAGGTCCAATGGAGTGTCACTCAGCCATGAAATCCACGTCATGAGGCTGGTAGCAGCATCCTGAGTGGATTTAGGTACGATCATTCTCAGTGAAATAAGTGCCACAAAAAAAGAAACTTATGATATCACTTATCGAGGGAATGTAAAAATCGCTCCCCATGCACTGAATCCCCAAACAGAACAGAGTCACGCTTTTAGAAAACACACTTATGCCTGCTTCAGGGGAAAGGTGAGGTGGGGTGACGCATAAAACTCGAGTTTGAAATGAGCACAGATACCCTTCCGAAAACCGAATATGGAATGGACACGACCTACTCCTTGCTCAATCAACTGGACTCACCAGACCCTGTTCATCGCACAAGTATCTATCCGACTAGTAAGCATCTTAAAAGCTAAGTCTTGATATCTCTGTGTAAGTGCATCAAGTGTGTGTAAAGCGGCCTAAAACCAGCAGGGAAAATCAGCTCAGACCCATTCTGAGGATACATTTCCAACATAAAGAAGAAACAAGCAGGGCAAAACAGAGAGAAATTCTTCCAAAATGCGTTCAGGGACTGGCATGCAACCAGGATTGACCACATCTACAGCCCCAGCGGCAGCAGACATAAGGCTGGACACTCTTGGGGCTGAGACGATTGGTGAGGTTGGGAAAGCAAATGCAGACCCTTGAAAGGAATCCTGCGTGCTCCCCATTCCATGGGTCCCAACTCTCCAGGTTCAACGCAATCTTCCGACAGCGAAAGCACTCATTGGAAACCCAGCGGTTGCTACACCGTGGGATCGGGAAAGCTTTCTGAAACTCACCTCAGTTTTCATCTCCTGGTGCTCGTGTTCTCCATTCAGGCCCCCTTACTAACAATCTCCCCACTTGGAGACTCGGCGCCTTTCCATGCCTCTTTCGTACCGTCTGCAATTTGTCCGCAGGATGAACTGCAAGAGGGGGAACCAATGAGAGACTCGCTGGAGGTGTTTGGTCGGGCACATGTCACTCTCATTTGCCATCACGAAGAAGAATTCACCAGCGGTTCAGCCTGCCACCCCGGATCGACAATAGGGCGTGAAGCCATCCAGCCGTGTTGCGTCCCACTCACAAAAAAGCGACTTGGGAAATGGAGCTCAGGGGCACTGCACTTCCCAAACCTGCAGAGTTCTAAACGATAACTATCGCCCCAAAATATATTGAGGTCAGGCTACGAAGAGGCGCTGAACGCAAGGCAGAACTGCAGGAAACGGATGTCAACGGGTACATCGGAATGGCCCCGATAGCACATGAAAAGCGCCAGAACGTGGACAATGATGCGGTTGGCCAAAAAGGGCGTATGCGTTTTTTCCTGAATATATTCAGGAAAAAACGCATACGCCCTTTTTGGCCAACCAAGCAACCTGGGAGAGCAAATCAGCACTAAAAAGAAATCTCTCGCCCCCCCCCACCCCGGGGCAAAAGGGCCAGGCGAAAAAAGTCTAAAAACCAGAAAGGCAGGACAGCCCACGGAGTCAAGGGAGCCTTGTTAAGCTGATGGGCGGGATGTCAATGGCCAACAGCCAATCTTCACAAGTGTATCCTCTTTCCCAAACCATGTAAAACACAGAACCACAGAGCATAGGGCACTTCCACACATGGGCGTTGACCTTGGGAAAATGAAAAAATCAACCAGACACAGGGACCCCAAAGTTGAGGGCTGCTGTCTTGACAAGAACCTCCACTCCGGTACACGTTTCATATCCCAGGAAAGAGCCAAGTGGACAAAGACGAGTGGACAAGTGGACAAAGACAAGTGGACAAGTGGACAAGTGGTGCTACGTAGGTCCAATGGAGTGTCACTCAGCCATGAAATCCACGTCATGAGGCTGGTAGCAGCATCCTGAGTGGATTTAGGTACGATCATCCTCAGTGAAATAAGTCCCACAAAAAAAGAAACTTATGATATCACTTATCGAGGGAATGTAAAAATCGCTCCCCATGCACTGAATCCCCAAACAGAACAGAGTCACGCTTTTAGAAAACACACTTATGCCTGCTTCAGGGGAAAGGTGAGGTGGGGTGACGCATAAAACTCGAGTTTGAAATGAGCACAGATACCCTTCCGAAAACCGAATATGGAATGGACACGACCTACTCCTTGCTCAATCAACTGGACTCACCAGACCCTGTTCATCGCACAAGTATCTATCCGACTAGTAAGCATCTTAAAAGCTAAGTCTTGATATCTCTGTGTAAGTGCATCAAGTGTGTGTAAAGCGGCCTAAAACCAGCAGGGAAAATCAGCTCAGACCCATTCTGAGGATACATTTCCAACATAAAGAAGAAACAAGCAGGGCAAAACAGAGAGAAATTCTTCCAAAATGCGTTCAGGGACTGGCATGCAACCAGGATTGACCACATCTACAGCCCCAGCGGCAGAAGACATAAGGCTGGACACTCTTGGGGCTGAGACGATTGGTGAGGTTGGGAAAGCAAATGCAGACCCTTGAAAGGAATCCTGCGTGCTCCCCATTCCATGGCTCCCAACTCTCCAGGTTCAACGCAATCTTCCGACAGCGAAAGCACTCATTGGAAACCCAGCGGTTGCTACACCGTGGGATCGGGAAAGCTTTCTGAAACTCACCTCAGTTTTCATCTCCTGGTGCTCGTGTTCTCCATTCAGGCCCCCTTACTAACAATCTCCCCACTTGGAGACTCGGCGCCTTTCCATGCCTCTTTCGTACCGTCTGCAATTTGTCCGCAGGATGAACTGCAAGAGGGGGAACCAATGAGAGACTCGCTGGAGGTGTTTGGTCGGGCACATGTCACTCTCATTTCCCATCACGAAGAAGAATTCACCAGCGGTTCAGCCTGCCACCCCGGATCGACAATAGGGCGTGAAGCCATCCAGCCGTGTTGCGTCCCACTCACAAAAAAGCGACTTGGGAAATGGAGCTCAGGGGCACTGCACTTCCCAAACCTGCAGAGTTCTAAACGATAACTATCGCCCCAAAATATATTGAGGTCAGGCTACGAAGAGGCGCTGAACGCAAGGCAGAACTGCAGGAAACGGATGTCAACGGGTACATCGGAATGGCCCCGATAGCACATGAAAAGCGCCAGAACGTGGACAATGATGCGGTTGGCCAAAAAGGGCGTATGCGTTTTTTCCTGAATATATTCAGGAAAAAACGCATACGCCCTTTTTGGCCAACCAAGCAACCTGGGAGAGCAAATCAGCACTACAAAGAAATCTCTCGCCCCCCCCCCACCCCGGGGCAAAAGGGCCAGGCGAAAAAAGTCTAAAAACCAGAAAGGCAGGACAGCCCACGGAGTCAAGGGAGCCTTGTTAAGCTGATGGGCGGGATGTCAATGGCCAACAGCCAATCTTCACAAGTGTATCCTCTTTCCCAAACCATGTAAAACACAGAACCACAGAGCATAGGGCACTTCCACACATGGGCGTTGACCTTGGGAAAATGAAAAAATCAACCAGACACAGGGACCCCAAAGTTGAGGGCTGCTGTCTTGACAAGAACCTCCACTCCGGTACACGTTTCATATCCCAGGAAAGAGCCAAGTGGACAAAGACGAGTGGACAAGTGGACAAAGACAAGTGGACAAGTGGACAAGTGGTGCTACGTAGGTCCAATGGAGTGTCACTCAGCCATGAAATCCACGTCATGAGGCTGGTAGCAGCATCCTGAGTGGATTTAGGTACGATCATCCTCAGTGAAATAAGTCCCACAAAAAAAGAAACTTATGATATCACTTATCGAGGGAATGTAAAAATCGCTCCCCATGCACTGAATCCCCAAACAGAACAGAGTCACGCTTTTAGAAAACACACTTATGCCTGCTTCAGGGGAAAGGTGAGGTGGGGTGACGCATAAAACTCGAGTTTGAAATGAGCACAGATACCCTTCCGAAAACCGAATATGGAATGGACACGACCTACTCCTTGCTCAATCAACTGGACTCACCAGACCCTGTTCATCGCACAAGTATCTATCCGACTAGTAAGCATCTTAAAAGCTAAGTCTTGATATCTCTGTGTAAGTGCATCAAGTGTGTGTAAAGCGGCCTAAAACCAGCAGGGAAAATCAGCTCAGACCCATTCTGAGGATACATTTCCAACATAAAGAAGAAACAAGCAGGGCAAAACAGAGAGAAATTCTTCCAAAATGCGTTCAGGGACTGGCATGCAACCAGGATTGACCACATCTACAGCCCCAGCGGCAGAAGACATAAGGCTGGACACTCTTGGGGCTGAGACGATTGGTGAGGTTGGGAAAGCAAATGCAGACCCTTGAAAGGAATCCTGCGTGCTCCCCATTCCATGGCTCCCAACTCTCCAGGTTCAACGCAATCTTCCGACAGCGAAAGCACTCATTGGAAACCCAGCGGTTGCTACACCGTGGGATCGGGAAAGCTTTCTGAAACTCACCTCAGTTTTCATCTCCTGGTGCTCGTGTTCTCCATTCAGGCCCCCTTACTAACAATCTCCCCACTTGGAGACTCGGCGCCTTTCCATGCCTCTTTCGTACCGTCTGCAATTTGTCCGCAGGATGAACTGCAAGAGGGGGAACCAATGAGAGACTCGCTGGAGGTGTTTGGTCGGGCACATGTCACTCTCATTTCCCATCACGAAGAAGAATTCACCAGCGGTTCAGCCTGCCACCCCGGATCGACAATAGGGCGTGAAGCCATCCAGCCGTGTTGCGTCCCACTCACAAAAAAGCGACTTGGGAAATGGAGCTCAGGGGCACTGCACTTCCCAAACCTGCAGAGTTCTAAACGATAACTATCGCCCCAAAATATATTGAGGTCAGGCTACGAAGAGGCGCTGAACGCAAGGCAGAACTGCAGGAAACGGATGTCAACGGGTACATCGGAATGGCCCCGATAGCACATGAAAAGCGCCAGAACGTGGACAATGATGCGGTTGGCCAAAAAGGGCGTATGCGTTTTTTCCTGAATATATTCAGGAAAAAACGCATACGCCCTTTTTGGCCAACCAAGCAACCTGGGAGAGCAAATCAGCACTACAAAGAAATCTCTCGCCCCCCCCCCCACCCCGGGGCAAAAGGGCCAGGCGAAAAAAGTCTAAAAACCAGAAAGGCAGGACAGCCCACGGAGTCAAGGGAGCCTTGTTAAGCTGATGGGCGGGATGTCAATGGCCAACAGCCAATCTTCACAAGTGTATCCTCTTTCCCAAACCATGTAAAACACAGAACCACAGAGCATAGGGCACTTCCACACATGGGCGTTGACCTTGGGAAAATGAAAAAATCAACCAGACACAGGGACCCCAAAGTTGAGGGCTGCTGTCTTGACAAGAACCTCCACTCCGGTACACGTTTCATATCCCAGGAAAGAGCCAAGTGGACAAAGACGAGTGGACAAGTGGACAAAGACAAGTGGACAAGTGGACAAGTGGTGCTACGTAGGTCCAATGGAGTGTCACTCAGCCATGAAATCCACGTCATGAGGCTGGTAGCAGCATCCTGAGTGGATTTAGGTACGATCATCCTCAGTGAAATAAGTCCCACAAAAAAAGAAACTTATGATATCACTTATCGAGGGAATGTAAAAATCGCTCCCCATGCACTGAATCCCCAAACAGAACAGAGTCACGCTTTTAGAAAACACACTTATGCCTGCTTCAGGGGAAAGGTGAGGTGGGGTGACGCATAAAACTCGAGTTTGAAATGAGCACAGATACCCTTCCGAAAACCGAATATGGAATGGACACGACCTACTCCTTGCTCAATCAACTGGACTCACCAGACCCTGTTCATCGCACAAGTATCTATCCGACTAGTAAGCATCTTAAAAGCTAAGTCTTGATATCTCTGTGTAAGTGCATCAAGTGTGTGTAAAGCGGCCTAAAACCAGCAGGGAAAATCAGCTCAGACCCATTCTGAGGATACATTTCCAACATAAAGAAGAAACAAGCAGGGCAAAACAGAGAGAAATTCTTCCAAAATGCGTTCAGGGACTGGCATGCAACCAGGATTGACCACATCTACAGCCCCAGCGGCAGAAGACATAAGGCTGGACACTCTTGGGGCTGAGACGATTGGTGAGGTTGGGAAAGCAAATGCAGACCCTTGAAAGGAATCCTGCGTGCTCCCCATTCCATGGGTCCCAACTCTCCAGGTTCAACGCAATCTTCCGACAGCGAAAGCACTCATTGGAAACCCAGCGGTTGCTACACCGTGGGATCGGGAAAGCTTTCTGAAACTCACCTCAGTTTTCATCTCCTGGTGCTCGTGTTCTCCATTCAGGCCCCCTTACTAACAATCTCCCCACTTGGAGACTCGGCGCCTTTCCATGCCTCTTTCGTACCGTCTGCAATTTGTCCGCAGGATGAACTGCAAGAGGGGGAACCAATGAGAGACTCGCTGGAGGTGTTTGGTCGGGCACATGTCACTCTCATTTCCCATCACGAAGAAGAATTCACCAGCGGTTCAGCCTGCCACCCCGGATCGACAATAGGGCGTGAAGCCATCCAGCCGTGTTGCGTCCCACTCACAAAAAAGCGACTTGGGAAATGGAGCTCAGGGGCACTGCACTTCCCAAACCTGCAGAGTTCTAAACGATAACTATCGCCCCAAAATATATTGAGGTCAGGCTACGAAGAGGCGCTGAACGCAAGGCAGAACTGCAGGAAACGGATGTCAACGGGTACATCGGAATGGCCCCGATAGCACATGAAAAGCGCCAGAACGTGGACAATGATGCGGTTGGCCAAAAAGGGCGTATGCGTTTTTTCCTGAATATATTCAGGAAAAAACGCATACGCCCTTTTTGGCCAACCAAGCAACCTGGGAGAGCAAATCAGCACTACAAAGAAATCTCTCGCCCCCCCCCCACCCCGGGGCAAAAGGGCCAGGCGACAAAAGTCTAAAAACCAGAAAGGCAGGACAGCCCACGGAGTCAAGGGAGCCTTGTTAAGCTGATGGGCGGGATGTCAATGGCCAACAGCCAATCTTCACAAGTGTATCCTCTTTCCCAAACCATGTAAAACACAGAACCACAGAGCATAGGGCACTTCCACACATGGGCGTTGACCTTGGGAAAATGAAAAAATCAACCAGACACAGGGACCCCAAAGTTGAGGGCTGCTGTCTTGACAAGAACCTCCACTCCGGTACACGTTTCATATCCCAGGAAAGAGCCAAGTGGACAAAGACGAGTGGACAAGTGGACAAAGACAAGTGGACAAGTGGACAAGTGGTGCTACGTAGGTCCAATGGAGTGTCACTCAGCCATGAAATCCACGTCATGAGGCTGGTAGCAGCATCCTGAGTGGATTTAGGTACGATCATTCTCAGTGAAATAAGTCCCACAAAAAAAGAAACTTATGATATCACTTATCGAGGGAATGTAAAAATCACTCCCCATGCACTGAATCCCCAAACAGAACAGAGTCACGCTTTTAGAAAACACACTTATGCCTGCTTCAGGGGAAAGGTGAGGTGGGGTGACGCATAAAACTCGAGTTTGAAATGAGCACAGATACCCTTCCGAAAACCGAATATGGAATGGACACGACCTACTCCTTGCTCAATCAACTGGACTCACCAGACCCTGTTCATCGCACAAGTATCTATCCGACTAGTAAGCATCTTAAAAGCTAAGTCTTGATATCTCTGTGTAAGTGCATCAAGTGTGTGTAAAGCGGCCTAAAACCAGCAGGGAAAATCAGCTCAGACCCATTCTGAGGATACATTTCCAACATAAAGAAGAAACAAGCAGGGCAAAACAGAGAGAAATTCTTCCAAAATGCGTTCAGGGACTGGCATGCAACCAGGATTGACCACATCTACAGCCCCAGCGGCAGCAGACATAAGGCTGGACACTCTTGGGGCTGAGACGATTGGTGAGGTTGGGAAAGCAAATGCAGACCCTTGAAAGGAATCCTGCGTGCTCCCCATTCCATGGGTCCCAACTCTCCAGGTTCAACGCAATCTTCCGACAGCGAAAGCACTCATTGGAAACCCAGCGGTTGCTACACCGTGGGATCGGGAAAGCTTTCTGAAACTCACCTCAGTTTTCATCTCCTGGTGCTCGTGTTCTCCATTCAGGCCCCCTTACTAACAATCTCCCCACTTGGAGACTCGGCGCCTTTCCATGCCTCTTTCGTACCGTCTGCAATTTGTCCGCAGGATGAACTGCAAGAGGGGGAACCAATGAGAGACTCGCTGGAGGTGTTTGGTCGGGCACATGTCACTCTCATTTGCCATCACGAAGAAGAATTCACCAGCGGTTCAGCCTGCCACCCCGGATCGACAATAGGGCGTGAAGCCATCCAGCCGTGTTGCGTCCCACTCACAAAAAAGCGACTTGGGAAATGGAGCTCAGGGGCACTGCACTTCCCAAACCTGCAGAGTTCTAAACGATAACTATCGCCCCAAAATATATTGAGGTCAGGCTACGAAGAGGCGCTGAACGCAAGGCAGAACTGCAGGAAACGGATGTCAACGGGTACATCGGAATGGCCCCGATAGCACATGAAAAGCGCCAGAACGTGGACAATGATGCGGTTGGCCAAAAAGGGCGCCCTTTTTGGCCAACCAAGCAACCTGGGAGAGCAAATCAGCACTACAAAGAAATCTCTCGCCCCCCCCCACCCCGGGGCAAAAGGGCCAGGCGAAAAAAGTCTAAAAACCAGAAAGGCAGGACAGCCCACGGAGTCAAGGGAGCCTTGTTAAGCTGATGGGCGGGATGTCAATGGCCAACAGCCAATCTTCACAAGTGTATCCTCTTTCCCAAACCATGTAAAACACAGAACCACAGAGCATAGGGCACTTCCACACATGGGCGTTGACCTTGGGAAAATGAAAAAATCAACCAGACACAGGGACCCCAAAGTTGAGGGCTGCTGTCTTGACAAGAACCTCCACTCCGGTACACGTTTCATATCCCAGGAAAGAGCCAAGTGGACAAAGACGAGTGGACAAGTGGACAAAGACAAGTGGACAAGTGGACAAGTGGTGCTACGTAGGTCCAATGGAGTGTCACTCAGCCATGAAATCCACGTCATGAGGCTGGTAGCAGCATCCTGAGTGGATTTAGGTACGATCATCCTCAGTGAAATAAGTCCCACAAAAAAAGAAACTTATGATATCACTTATCGAGGGAATGTAAAAATCGCTCCCCATGCACTGAATCCCCAAACAGAACAGAGTCACGCTTTTAGAAAACACACTTATGCCTGCTTCAGGGGAAAGGTGAGGTGGGGTGACGCATAAAACTCGAGTTTGAAATGAGCACAGATACCCTTCCGAAAACCGAATATGGAATGGACACGACCTACTCCTTGCTCAATCAACTGGACTCACCAGACCCTGTTCATCGCACAAGTATCTATCCGACTAGTAAGCATCTTAAAAGCTAAGTCTTGATATCTCTGTGTAAGTGCATCAAGTGTGTGTAAAGCGGCCTAAAACCAGCAGGGAAAATCAGCTCAGACCCATTCTGAGGATACATTTCCAACATAAAGAAGAAACAAGCAGGGCAAAACAGAGAGAAATTCTTCCAAAATGCGTTCAGGGACTGGCATGCAACCAGGATTGACCACATCTACAGCCCCAGCGGCAGAAGACATAAGGCTGGACACTCTTGGGGCTGAGACGATTGGTGAGGTTGGGAAAGCAAATGCAGACCCTTGAAAGGAATCCTGCGTGCTCCCCATTCCATGGCTCCCAACTCTCCAGGTTCAACGCAATCTTCCGACAGCGAAAGCACTCATTGGAAACCCAGCGGTTGCTACACCGTGGGATCGGGAAAGCTTTCTGAAACTCACCTCAGTTTTCATCTCCTGGTGCTCGTGTTCTCCATTCAGGCCCCCTTACTAACAATCTCCCCACTTGGAGACTCGGCGCCTTTCCATGCCTCTTTCGTACCGTCTGCAATTTGTCCGCAGGATGAACTGCAAGAGGGGGAACCAATGAGAGACTCGCTGGAGGTGTTTGGTCGGGCACATGTCACTCTCATTTCCCATCACGAAGAAGAATTCACCAGCGGTTCAGCCTGCCACCCCGGATCGACAATAGGGCGTGAAGCCATCCAGCCGTGTTGCGTCCCACTCACAAAAAAGCGACTTGGGAAATGGAGCTCAGGGGCACTGCACTTCCCAAACCTGCAGAGTTCTAAACGATAACTATCGCCCCAAAATATATTGAGGTCAGGCTACGAAGAGGCGCTGAACGCAAGGCAGAACTGCAGGAAACGGATGTCAACGGGTACATCGGAATGGCCCCGATAGCACATGAAAAGCGCCAGAACGTGGACAATGATGCGGTTGGCCAAAAAGGGCGTATGCGTTTTTTCCTGAATATATTCAGGAAAAAACGCATACGCCCTTTTTGGCCAACCAAGCAACCTGGGAGAGCAAATCAGCACTACAAAGAAATCTCTCGCCCCCCCCCACCCCGGGGCAAAAGGGCCAGGCGAAAAAAGTCTAAAAACCAGAAAGGCAGGACAGCCCACGGAGTCAAGGGAGCCTTGTTAAGCTGATGGGCGGGATGTCAATGGCCAACAGCCAATCTTCACAAGTGTATCCTCTTTCCCAAACCATGTAAAACACAGAACCACAGAGCATAGGGCACTTCCACACATGGGCGTTGACCTTGGGAAAATGAAAAAATCAACCAGACACAGGGACCCCAAAGTTGAGGGCTGCTGTCTTGACAAGAACCTCCACTCCGGTACACGTTTCATATCCCAGGAAAGAGCCAAGTGGACAAAGACGAGTGGACAAGTGGACAAAGACAAGTGGACAAGTGGACAAGTGGTGCTACGTAGGTCCAATGGAGTGTCACTCAGCCATGAAATCCACGTCATGAGGCTGGTAGCAGCATCCTGAGTGGATTTAGGTACGATCATCCTCAGTGAAATAAGTCCCACAAAAAAAGAAACTTATGATATCACTTATCGAGGGAATGTAAAAATCGCTCCCCATGCACTGAATCCCCAAACAGAACAGAGTCACGCTTTTAGAAAACACACTTATGCCTGCTTCAGGGGAAAGGTGAGGTGGGGTGACGCATAAAACTCGAGTTTGAAATGAGCACAGATACCCTTCCGAAAACCGAATATGGAATGGACACGACCTACTCCTTGCTCAATCAACTGGACTCACCAGACCCTGTTCATCGCACAAGTATCTATCCGACTAGTAAGCATCTTAAAAGCTAAGTCTTGATATCTCTGTGTAAGTGCATCAAGTGTGTGTAAAGCGGCCTAAAACCAGCAGGGAAAATCAGCTCAGACCCATTCTGAGGATACATTTCCAACATAAAGAAGAAACAAGCAGGGCAAAACAGAGAGAAATTCTTCCAAAATGCGTTCAGGGACTGGCATGCAACCAGGATTGACCACATCTACAGCCCCAGCGGCAGAAGACATAAGGCTGGACACTCTTGGGGCTGAGACGATTGGTGAGGTTGGGAAAGCAAATGCAGACCCTTGAAAGGAATCCTGCGTGCTCCCCATTCCATGGCTCCCAACTCTCCAGGTTCAACGCAATATTCCGACAGCGAAAGCACTCATTGGAAACCCAGCGGTTGCTACACCGTGGGATCGGGAAAGCTTTCTGAAACTCACCTCAGTTTTCATCTCCTGGTGCTCGTGTTCTCCATTCAGGCCCCCTTACTAACAATCTCCCCACTTGGAGACTCGGCGCCTTTCCATGCCTCTTTCGTACCGTCTGCAATTTGTCCGCAGGATGAACTGCAAGAGGGGGAACCAATGAGAGACTCGCTGGAGGTGTTTGGTCGGGCACATGTCACTCTCATTTCCCATCACGAAGAAGAATTCACCAGCGGTTCAGCCTGCCACCCCGGATCGACAATAGGGCGTGAAGCCATCCAGCCGTGTTGCGTCCCACTCACAAAAAAGCGACTTGGGAAATGGAGCTCAGGGGCACTGCACTTCCCAAACCTGCAGAGTTCTAAACGATAACTATCGCCCCAAAATATATTGAGGTCAGGCTACGAAGAGGCGCTGAACGCAAGGCAGAACTGCAGGAAACGGATGTCAACGGGTACATCGGAATGGCCCCGATAGCACATGAAAAGCGCCAGAACGTGGACAATGATGCGGTTGGCCAAAAAGGGCGTATGCGTTTTTTCCTGAATATATTCAGGAAAAAACGCATACGCCCTTTTTGGCCAACCAAGCAACCTGGGAGAGCAAATCAGCACTACAAAGAAATCTCTCGCCCCCCCCCACCCCGGGGCAAAAGGGCCAGGCGAAAAAAGTCTAAAAACCAGAAAGGCAGGACAGCCCACGGAGTCAAGGGAGCCTTGTTAAGCTGATGGGCGGGATGTCAATGGCCAACAGCCAATCTTCACAAGTGTATCCTCTTTCCCAAACCATGTAAAACACAGAACCACAGAGCATAGGGCACTTCCACACATGGGCGTTGACCTTGGGAAAAGGAAAAAATCAACCAGACACAGGGACCCCAAAGTTGAGGGCTGCTGTCTTGACAAGAACCTCCACTCCGGTACACGTTTCACATCCCAAGAAAGAGCCAAGTGGACAAAGACGAGTGGACAAGTGGACAAAGACAAGTGGACAAGTGGACAAGTGGTGCTACGTAGGTCCAATGGAGTGTCACTCAGCCATGAAATCCACGTCATGAGGCTGGTAGCAGCATCCTGAGTGGATTTAGGTACGATCATCCTCAGTGAAATAAGTCCCACAAAAAAAGAAACTTATGATATCACTTATCGAGGGAATGTAAAAATCGCTCCCCATGCACTGAATCCCCAAACAGAACAGAGTCACGCTTTTAGAAAACACACTTATGCCTGCTTCAGGGGAAAGGTGAGGTGGGGTGACGCATAAAACTCGAGTTTGAAATGAGCACAGATACCCTTCCGAAAACCGAATATGGAATGGACACGACCTACTCCTTGCTCAATCAACTGGACTCACCAGACCCTGTTCATCGCACAAGTATCTATCCGACTAGTAAGCATCTTAAAAGCTAAGTCTTGATATCTCTGTGTAAGTGCATCAAGTGTGTGTAAAGCGGCCTAAAACCAGCAGGGAAAATCAGCTCAGACCCATTCTGAGGATACATTTCCAACACAAAGAAGAAACAAGCAGGGCAAAACAGAGAGAAATTCTTCCAAAATGCGTTCAGGGACTGGCATGCAACCAGGATTGACCACATCTACAGCCCCAGCGGCAGAAGACATAAGGCTGGACACTCTTGGGGCTGAGACGATTGGTGAGGTTGGGAAAGCAAATGCAGACCCTTGAAAGGAATCCTGCGTGCTCCCCATTCCATGGGTCCCAACTCTCCAGGTTCAACGCAATCTTCCGACAGCGAAAGCACTCATTGGAAACCCAGCGGTTGCTACACCGTGGGATCGGGAAAGCTTTCTGAAACTCACCTCAGTTTTCATCTCCTGGTGCTCGTGTTCTCCATTCAGGCCCCCTTACTAACAATCTCCCCACTTGGAGACTCGGCGCCTTTCCATGCCTCTTTCGTACCGTCTGCAATTTGTCCGCAGGATGAACTGCAAGAGGGGGAACCAATGAGAGACTCGCTGGAGGTGTTTGGTCGGGCACATGTCACTCTCATTTCCCATCACGAAGAAGAATTCACCAGCGGTTCAGCCTGCCACCCCGGATCGACAATAGGGCGTGAAGCCATCCAGCCGTGTTGCGTCCCACTCACAAAAAAGCGACTTGGGAAATGGAGCTCAGGGGCACTGCACTTCCCAAACCTGCAGAGTTCTAAACGATAACTATCGCCCCAAAATATATTGAGGTCAGGCTACGAAGAGGCGCTGAACGCAAGGCAGAACTGCAGGAAACGGATGTCAACGGGTACATCGGAATGGCCCCGATAGCACATGAAAAGCGCCAGAACGTGGACAATGATGCGGTTGGCCAAAAAGGGCGTATGCGTTTTTTCCTGAATATATTCAGGAAAAAACGCATACGCCCTTTTTGGCCAACCAAGCAACCTGGGAGAGCAAATCAGCACTACAAAGAAATCTCTCGCCCCCCCCCCCCCCGGGGCAAAAGGGCCAGGCGAAAAAAGTCTAAAAACCAGAAAGGCAGGACAGCCCACGGAGTCAAGGGAGCCTTGTTAAGCTGATGGGCGGGATGTCAATGGCCAACAGCCAATCTTCACAAGTGTATCCTCTTTCCCAAACCATGTAAAACACAGAACCACAGAGCATAGGGCACTTCCACACATGGGCGTTGACCTTGGGAAAATGAAAAAATCAACCAGACACAGGGACCCCAAAGTTGAGGGCTGCTGTCTTGACAAGAACCTCCACTCCGGTACACGTTTCATATCCCAGGAAAGAGCCAAGTGGACAAAGACGAGTGGACAAGTGGACAAAGACAAGTGGACAAGTGGACAAGTGGTGCTACGTAGGTCCAATGGAGTGTCACTCAGCCATGAAATCCACGTCATGAGGCTGGTAGCAGCATCCTGAGTGGATTTAGGTACGATCATCCTCAGTGAAATAAGTCCCACAAAAAAAGAAACTTATGATATCACTTATCGAGGGAATGTAAAAATCACTCCCCATGCACTGAATCCCCAAACAGAACAGAGTCACGCTTTTAGAAAACACACTTATGCCTGCTTCAGGGGAAAGGTGAGGTGGGGTGACGCATAAAACTCGAGTTTGAAATGAGCACAGATACCCTTCCGAAAACCGAATATGGAATGGACACGACCTACTCCTTGCTCAATCAACTGGACTCACCAGACCCTGTTCATCGCACAAGTATCTATCCGACTAGTAAGCATCTTAAAAGCTAAGTCTTGATATCTCTGTGTAAGTGCATCAAGTGTGTGTAAAGCGGCCTAAAACCAGCAGGGAAAATCAGCTCAGACCCATTCTGAGGATACATTTCCAACATAAAGAAGAAACAAGCAGGGCAAAACAGAGAGAAATTCTTCCAAAATGCGTTCAGGGACTGGCATGCAACCAGGATTGACCACATCTACAGCCCCAGCGGCAGAAGACATAAGGCTGGACACTCTTGGGGCTGAGACGATTGGTGAGGTTGGGAAAGCAAATGCAGACCCTTGAAAGGAATCCTGCGTGCTCCCCATTCCATGGGTCCCAACTCTCCAGGTTCAACGCAATCTTCCGACAGCGAAAGCACTCATTGGAAACCCAGCGGTTGCTACACCGTGGGATCGGGAAAGCTTTCTGAAACTCACCTCAGTTTTCATCTCCTGGTGCTCGTGTTCTCCATTCAGGCCCCCTTACTAACAATCTCCCCACTTGGAGACTCGGCGCCTTTCCATGCCTCTTTCGTACCGTCTGCAATTTGTCCGCAGGATGAACTGCAAGAGGGGGAACCAATGAGAGACTCGCTGGAGGTGTTTGGTCGGGCACATGTCACTCTCATTTCCCATCACGAAGAAGAATTCACCAGCGGTTCAGCCTGCCACCCCGGATCGACAATAGGGCGTGAAGCCATCCAGCCGTGTTGCGTCCCACTCACAAAAAAGCGACTTGGGAAATGGAGCTCAGGGGCACTGCACTTCCCAAACCTGCAGAGTTCTAAACGATAACTATCGCCCCAAAATATATTGAGGTCAGGCTACGAAGAGGCGCTGAACGCAAGGCAGAACTGCAGGAAACGGATGTCAACGGGTACATCGGAATGGCCCCGATAGCACATGAAAAGCGCCAGAACGTGGACAATGATGCGGTTGGCCAAAAAGGGCGTATGCGTTTTTTCCTGAATATATTCAGGAAAAAACGCATACGCCCTTTTTGGCCAACCAAGCAACCTGGGAGAGCAAATCAGCACTACAAAGAAATCTCTCGCCCCCCCCCCCCGGGGCAAAAGGGCCAGGCGAAAAAAGTCTAAAAACCAGAAAGGCAGGACAGCCCACGGAGTCAAGGGAGCCTTGTTAAGCTGATGGGCGGGATGTCAATGGCCAACAGCCAATCTTCACAAGTGTATCCTCTTTCCCAAACCATGTAAAACACAGAACCACAGAGCATAGGGCACTTCCACACATGGGCGTTGACCTTGGGAAAATGAAAAAATCAACCAGACACAGGGACCCCAAAGTTGAGGGCTGCTGTCTTGACAAGAACCTCCACTCCGGTACACGTTTCATATCCCAGGAAAGAGCCAAGTGGACAAAGACGAGTGGACAAGTGGACAAAGACAAGTGGACAAGTGGACAAGTGGTGCTACGTAGGTCCAATGGAGTGTCACTCAGCCATGAAATCCACGTCATGAGGCTGGTAGCAGCATCCTGAGTGGATTTAGGTACGATCATCCTCAGTGAAATAAGTCCCACAAAAAAAGAAACTTATGATATCACTTATCGAGGGAATGTAAAAATCACTCCCCATGCACTGAATCCCCAAACAGAACAGAGTCACGCTTTTAGAAAACACACTTATGCCTGCTTCAGGGGAAAGGTGAGGTGGGGTGACGCATAAAACTCGAGTTTGAAATGAGCACAGATACCCTTCCGAAAACCGAATATGGAATGGACACGACCTACTCCTTGCTCAATCAACTGGACTCACCAGACCCTGTTCATCACACAAGTATCTATCCGACTAGTAAGCATCTTAAAAGCTAAGTCTTGATATCTCTGTGTAAGTGCATCAAGTGTGTGTAAAGCGGCCTAAAACCAGCAGGGAAAATCAGCTCAGACCCATTCTGAGGATACATTTCCAACATAAAGAAGAAACAAGCAGGGCAAAACAGAGAGAAATTCTTCCAAAATGCGTTCAGGGACTGGCATGCAACCAGGATTGACCACATCTACAGCCCCAGCGGCAGAAGACATAAGGCTGGACACTCTTGGGGCTGAGACGATTGGTGAGGTTGGGAAAGCAAATGCAGACCCTTGAAAGGAATCCTGCGTGCTCCCCATTCCATGGGTCCCAACTCTCCAGGTTCAACGCAATCTTCCGACAGCGAAAGCACTCATTGGAAACCCAGCGGATGCTACACCGTGGGATCGGGAAAGCTTTCTGAAACTCACCTCAGTTTTCATCTCCTGGTGCTCGTGTTCTCCATTCAGGCCCCCTTACTAACAATCTCCCCACTTGGAGACTCGGCGCCTTTCCATGCCTCTTTCGTACCGTCTGCAATTTGTCCGCAGGATGAACTGCAAGAGGGGGAACCAATGAGAGACTCGCTGGAGGTGTTTGGTCGGGCACATGTCACTCTCATTTGCCATCACGAAGAAGAATTCACCAGCGGTTCAGCCTGCCACCCCGGATCGACAATAGGGCGTGAAGCCATCCAGCCGTGTTGCGTCCCACTCACAAAAAAGCGACTTGGGAAATGGAGCTCAGGGGCACTGCACTTCCCAAACCTGCAGAGTTCTAAACGATAACTATCGCCCCAAAATATATTGAGGTCAGGCTACGAAGAGGCGCTGAACGCAAGGCAGAACTGCAGGAAACGGATGTCAACGGGTACATCGGAATGGCCCCGATAGCACATGAAAAGCGCCAGAACGTGGACAATGATGCGGTTGGCCAAAAAGGGCGTATGCGTTTTTTCCTGAATATATTCAGGAAAAAACGCATACGCCCTTTTTGGCCAACCAAGCAACCTGGGAGAGCAAATCAGCACTACAAAGAAATCTCTCGCCCCCCCCCCCCGGGGCAAAAGGGCCAGGCGGAAAAAAGTCTAAAAACCAGAAAGGCAGGACAGCCCACGGAGTCAAGGGAGCCTTGTTAAGCTGATGGGCGGGATGTCAATGGCCAACAGCCAATCTTCACAAGTGTATCCTCTTTCCCAAACCATGTAAAACACAGAACCACAGAGCATAGGGCACTTCCACACATGGGCGTTGACCTTGGGAAAATGAAAAAATCAACCAGACACAGGGACCCCAAAGTTGAGGGCTGCTGTCTTGACAAGAACCTCCACTCCGGTACACGTTTCATATCCCAGGAAAGAGCCAAGTGGACAAAGACGAGTGGACAAGTGGACAAAGACAAGTGGACAAGTGGACAAGTGGTGCTACGTAGGTCCAATGGAGTGTCACTCAGCCATGAAATCCACGTCATGAGGCTGGTAGCAGCATCCTGAGTGGATTTAGGTACGATCATCCTCAGTGAAATAAGTCCCACAAAAAAAGAAACTTATGATATCACTTATCGAGGGAATGTAAAAATCGCTCCCCATGCACTGAATCCCCAAACAGAACAGAGTCACGCTTTTAGAAAACACACTTATGCCTGCTTCAGGGGAAAGGTGAGGTGGGGTGACGCATAAAACTCGAGTTTGAAATGAGCACAGATACCCTTCCGAAAACCGAATATGGAATGGACACGACCTACTCCTTGCTCAATCAACTGGACTCACCAGACCCTGTTCATCGCACAAGTATCTATCCGACTAGTAAGCATCTTAAAAGCTAAGTCTTGATATCTCTGTGTAAGTGCATCAAGTGTGTGTAAAGCGGCCTAAAACCAGCAGGGAAAATCAGCTCAGACCCATTCTGAGGATACATTTCCAACATAAAGAAGAAACAAGCAGGGCAAAACAGAGAGAAATTCTTCCAAAATGCGTTCAGGGACTGGCATGCAACCAGGATTGACCACATCTACAGCCCCAGCGGCAGAAGACATAAGGCTGGACACTCTTGGGGCTGAGACGATTGGTGAGGTTGGGAAAGCAAATGCAGACCCTTGAAAGGAATCCTGCGTGCTCCCCATTCCATGGGTCCCAACTCTCCAGGTTCAACGCAATCTTCCGACAGCGAAAGCACTCATTGGAAACCCAGCGGTTGCTACACCGTGGGATCAGGAAAGCTTTCTGAAACTCACCTCAGTTTTCATCTCCTGGTGCTCGTGTTCTCCATTCAGGCCCCCTTACTAACAATCTCCCCACTTGGAGACTCGGCGCCTTTCCATGCCTCTTTCGTACCGTCTGCAATTTGTCCGCAGGATGAACTGCAAGAGGGGGAACCAATGAGAGACTCGCTGGAGGTGTTTGGTCGGGCACATGTCACTCTCATTTCCCATCACGAAGAAGAATTCACCAGCGGTTCAGCCTGCCACCCCGGATCGACAATAGGGCGTGAAGCCATCCAGCCGTGTTGCGTCCCACTCACAAAAAAGCGACTTGGGAAATGGAGCTCAGGGGCACTGCACTTCCCAAACCTGCAGAGTTCTAAACGATAACTATCGCCCCAAAATATATTGAGGTCAGGCTACGAAGAGGCGCTGAACGCAAGGCAGAACTGCAGGAAACGGATGTCAACGGGTACATCGGAATGGCCCCGATAGCACATGAAAAGCGCCAGAACGTGGACAATGATGCGGTTGGCCAAAAAGGGCGTATGCGTTTTTTCCTGAATATATTCAGGAAAAAACGCATACGCCCTTTTTGGCCAACCAAGCAACCTGGGAGAGCAAATCAGCACTACAAAGAAATCTCTCGCCCCCCCCCCCACGGGGCAAAAGGGCCAGGCGAAAAAAGTCTAAAAACCAGAAAGGCAGGACAGCCCACGGAGTCAAGGGAGCCTTGTTAAGCTGATGGGCGGGATGTCAATGGCCAACAGCCAATCTTCACAAGTGTATCCTCTTTCCCAAACCATGTAAAACACAGAACCACAGAGCATAGGGCACTTCCACACATGGGCGTTGACCTTGGGAAAATGAAAAAATCAACCAGACACAGGGACCCCAAAGTTGAGGGCTGCTGTCTTGACAAGAACCTCCACTCCGGTACACGTTTCATATCCCAGGAAAGAGCCAAGTGGACAAAGACGAGTGGACAAGTGGACAAAGACAAGTGGACAAGTGGACAAGTGGTGCTACGTAGGTCCAATGGAGTGTCACTCAGCCATGAAATCCACGTCATGAGGCTGGTAGCAGCATCCTGAGTGGATTTAGGTACGATCATCCTCAGTGAAATAAGTCCCACAAAAAAAGAAACTTATGATATCACTTATCGAGGGAATGTAAAAATCGCTCCCCATGCACTGAATCCCCAAACAGAACAGAGTCACGCTTTTAGAAAACACACTTATGCCTGCTTCAGGGGAAAGGTGAGGTGGGGTGACGCATAAAACTCGAGTTTGAAATGAGCACAGATACCCTTCCGAAAACCGAATATGGAATGGACACGACCTACTCCTTGCTCAATCAACTGGACTCACCAGACCCTGTTCATCGCACAAGTATCTATCCGACTAGTAAGCATCTTAAAAGCTAAGTCTTGATATCTCTGTGTAAGTGCATCAAGTGTGTGTAAAGCGGCCTAAAACCAGCAGGGAAAATCAGCTCAGACCCATTCTGAGGATACATTTACAACATAAAGAAGAAACAAGCAGGGCAAAACAGAGAGAAATTCTTCCAAAATGCGTTCAGGGACTGGCATGCAACCAGGATTGACCACATCTACAGCCCCAGCGGCAGAAGACATAAGGCTGGACACTCTTGGGGCTGAGACGATTGGTGAGGTTGGGAAAGCAAATGCAGACCCTTGAAAGGAATCCTGCGTGCTCCCCATTCCATGGGTCCCAACTCTCCAGGTTCAACGCAATCTTCCGACAGCGAAAGCACTCATTGGAAACCCAGCGGTTGCTACACCGTGGGATCGGGAAAGCTTTCTGAAACTCACCTCAGTTTTCATCTCCTGGTGCTCGTGTTCTCCATTCAGGCCCCCTTACTAACAATCTCCCCACTTGGAGACTCGGCGCCTTTCCATGCCTCTTTCGTACCGTCTGCAATTTGTCCGCAGGATGAACTGCAAGAGGGGGAACCAATGAGAGACTCGCTGGAGGTGTTTGGTCGGGCACATGTCACTCTCATTTGCCATCACGAAGAAGAATTCACCACAGGTTCAGCCTGCCACCCCGGATCGACAATAGGGCGTGAAGCCATCCAGCCGTGTTGCGTCCCACTCACAAAAAAGCGACTTGGGAAATGGAGCTCAGGGGCACTGCACTTCCCAAACCTGCAGAGTTCTAAACGATAACTATCGCCCCAAAATATATTGAGGTCAGGCTACGAAGAGGCGCTGAACGCAAGGCAGAACTGCAGGAAACGGATGTCAACGGGTACATCGGAATGGCCCCGATAGCACATGAAAAGCGCCAGAACGTGGACAATGATGCGGTTGGCCAAAAAGGGCGTATGCGTTTTTTCCTGAATATATTCAGGAAAAAACGCATACGCCCTTTTTGGCCAACCAAGCAACCTGGGAGAGCAAATCAGCACTACAAAGAAATCTCTCGCCCCCCCCCACCCCGGGGCAAAAGGGCCAGGCGAAAAAAGTCTAAAAACCAGAAAGGCAGGACAGCCCACGGAGTCAAGGGAGCCTTGTTAAGCTGATGGGCGGGATGTCAATGGCCAACAGCCAATCTTCACAAGTGTATCCTCTTTCCCAAACCATGTAAAACACAGAACCACAGAGCATAGGGCACTTCCACACATGGGCGTTGACCTTGGGAAAATGAAAAAATCAACCAGACACAGGGACCCCAAAGTTGAGGGCTGCTGTCTTGACAAGAACCTCCACTCCGGTACACGTTTCATATCCCAGGAAAGAGCCAAGTGGACAAAGACGAGTGGACAAGTGGACAAAGACAAGTGGACAAGTGGACAAGTGGTGCTACGTAGGTCCAATGGAGTGTCACTCAGCCATGAAATCCACGTCATGAGGCTGGTAGCAGCATCCTGAGTGGATTTAGGTACGATCATCCTCAGTGAAATAAGTCCCACAAAAAAAGAAACTTATGATATCACTTATCGAGGGAATGTAAAAATCGCTCCCCATGCACTGAATCCCCAAACAGAACAGAGTCACGCTTTTAGAAAACACACTTATGCCTGCTTCAGGGGAAAGGTGAGGTGGGGTGACGCATAAAACTCGAGTTTGAAATGAGCACAGATACCCTTCCGAAAACCGAATATGGAATGGACACGACCTACTCCTTGCTCAATCAACTGGACTCACCAGACCCTGTTCATCGCACAAGTATCTATCCGACTAGTAAGCATCTTAAAAGCTAAGTCTTGATATCTCTGTGTAAGTGCATCAAGTGTGTGTAAAGCGGCCTAAAACCAGCAGGGAAAATCAGCTCAGACCCATTCTGAGGATACATTTCCAACATAAAGAAGAAACAAGCAGGGCAAAACAGAGAGAAATTCTTCCAAAATGCGTTCAGGGACTGGCATGCAACCAGGATTGACCACATCTACAGCCCCAGCGGCAGAAGACATAAGGCTGGACACTCTTGGGGCTGAGACGATTGGTGAGGTTGGGAAAGCAAATGCAGACCCTTGAAAGGAATCCTGCGTGCTCCCCATTCCATGGGTCCCAACTCTCCAGGTTCAACGCAATCTTCCGACAGCGAAAGCACTCATTGGAAACCCAGCGGTTGCTACACCGTGGGATCGGGAAAGCTTTCTGAAACTCACCTCAGTTTTCATCTCCTGGTGCTCGTGTTCTCCATTCAGGCCCCCTTACTAACAATCTCCCCACTTGGAGACTCGGCGCCTTTCCATGCCTCTTTCGTACCGTCTGCAATTTGTCCGCAGGATGAACTGCAAGAGGGGGAACCAATGAGAGACTCGCTGGAGGTGTTTGGTCGGGCACATGTCACTCTCATTTCCCATCACGAAGAAGAATTCACCAGCGGTTCAGCCTGCCACCCCGGATCGACAATAGGGCGTGAAGCCATCCAGCCGTGTTGCGTCCCACTCACAAAAAAGCGACTTGGGAAATGGAGCTCAGGGGCACTGCACTTCCCAAACCTGCAGAGTTCTAAACGATAACTATCGCCCCAAAATATATTGAGGTCAGGCTACGAAGAGGCGCTGAACGCAAGGCAGAACTGCAGGAAACGGATGTCAACGGGTACATCGGAATGGCCCCGATAGCACATGAAAAGCGCCAGAACGTGGACAATGATGCGGTTGGCCAAAAAGGGCGTATGCGTTTTTTCCTGAATATATTCAGGAAAAAACGCATACGCCCTTTTTGGCCAACCAAGCAACCTGGGAGAGCAAATCAGCACTACAAAGAAATCTCTCGCCCCCCCCCCCGGGGCAAAAGGGCCAGGCGAAAAAAGTCTAAAAACCAGAAAGGCAGGACAGCCCACGGAGTCAAGGGAGCCTTGTTAAGCTGATGGGCGGGATGTCAATGGCCAACAGCCAATCTTCACAAGTGTATCCTCTTTCCCAAACCATGTAAAACACAGAACCACAGAGCATAGGGCACTTCCACACATGGGCGTTGACCTTGGGAAAATGAAAAAATCAACCAGACACAGGGACCCCAAAGTTGAGGGCTGCTGTCTTGACAAGAACCTCCACTCCGGTACACGTTTCATATCCCAGGAAAGAGCCAAGTGGACAAAGACGAGTGGACAAGTGGACAAAGACAAGTGGACAAGTGGACAAGTGGTGCTACGTAGGTCCAATGGAGTGTCACTCAGCCATGAAATCCACGTCATGAGGCTGGTAGCAGCATCCTGAGTGGATTTAGGTACGATCATCCTCAGTGAAATAAGTCCCACAAAAAAAGAAACTTATGATATCACTTATCGAGGGAATGTAAAAATCGCTCCCCATGCACTGAATCCCCAAACAGAACAGAGTCACGCTTTTAGAAAACACACTTATGCCTGCTTCAGGGGAAAGGTGAGGTGGGGTGACGCATAAAACTCGAGTTTGAAATGAGCACAGATACCCTTCCGAAAACCGAATATGGAATGGACACGACCTACTCCTTGCTCAATCAACTGGACTCACCAGACCCTGTTCATCGCACAAGTATCTATCCGACTAGTAAGCATCTTAAAAGCTAAGTCTTGATATCTCTGTGTAAGTGCATCAAGTGTGTGTAAAGCGGCCTAAAACCAGCAGGGAAAATCAGCTCAGACCCATTCTGAGGATACATTTCCAACATAAAGAAGAAACAAGCAGGGCAAAACAGAGAGAAATTCTTCCAAAATGCGTTCAGGGACTGGCATGCAACCAGGATTGACCACATCTACAGCCCCAGCGGCAGAAGACATAAGGCTGGACACTCTTGGGGCTGAGACGATTGGTGAGGTTGGGAAAGCAAATGCAGACCCTTGAAAGGAATCCTGCGTGCTCCCCATTCCATGGGTCCCAACTCTCCAGGTTCAACGCAATCTTCCGACAGCGAAAGCACTCATTGGAAACCCAGCGGTTGCTACACCGTGGGATCGGGAAAGCTTTCTGAAACTCACCTCAGTTTTCATCTCCTGGTGCTCGTGTTCTCCATTCAGGCCCCCTTACTAACAATCTCCCCACTTGGAGACTCGGCGCCTTTCCATGCCTCTTTCGTACCGTCTGCAATTTGTCCGCAGGATGAACTGCAAGAGGGGGAACCAATGAGAGACTCGCTGGAGGTGTTTGGTCGGGCACATGTCACTCTCATTTCCCATCACGAAGAAGAATTCACCAGCGGTTCAGCCTGCCACCCCGGATCGACAATAGGGCGTGAAGCCATCCAGCCGTGTTGCGTCCCACTCACAAAAAAGCGACTTGGGAAATGGAGCTCAGGGGCCCTGCACTTCCCAAACCTGCAGAGTTCTAAACGATAACTATCGCCCCAAAATATATTGAGGTCAGGCTACGAAGAGGCGCTGAACGCAAGGCAGAACTGCAGGAAACGGATGTCAACGGGTACATCGGAATGGCCCCGATAGCACATGAAAAGCGCCAGAACGTGGACAATGATGCGGTTGGCCAAAAAGGGCGTATGCGTTTTTTCCTGAATATATTCAGGAAAAAACGCATACGCCCTTTTTGGCCAACCAAGCAACCTGGGAGAGCAAATCAGCACTACAAAGAAATCTCTCGCCCCCCCCCACCCCGGGGCAAAAGGGCCAGGCGAAAAAAGTCTAAAAACCAGAAAGGCAGGACAGCCCACGGAGTCAAGGGAGCCTTGTTAAGCTGATGGGCGGGATGTCAATGGCCAACAGCCAATCTTCACAAGTGTATCCTCTTTCCCAAACCATGTAAAACACAGAACCACAGAGCATAGGGCACTTCCACACATGGGCGTTGACCTTGGGAAAATGAAAAAATCAACCAGACACAGGGACCCCAAAGTTGAGGGCTGCTGTCTTGACAAGAACCTCCACTCCGGTACACGTTTCATATCCCAGGAAAGAGCCAAGTGGACAAAGACGAGTGGACAAGTGGACAAAGACAAGTGGACAAGTGGACAAGTGGTGCTACGTAGGTCCAATGGAGTGTCACTCAGCCATGAAATCCACGTCATGAGGCTGGTAGCAGCATCCTGAGTGGATTTAGGTACGATCATCCTCAGTGAAATAAGTCCCACAAAAAAAGAAACTTATGATATCACTTATCGAGGGAATGTAAAAATCGCTCCCCATGCACTGAATCCCCAAACAGAACAGAGTCACGCTTTTAGAAAACACACTTATGCCTGCTTCAGGGGAAAGGTGAGGTGGGGTGACGCATAAAACTCGAGTTTGAAATGAGCACAGATACCCTTCCGAAAACCGAATATGGAATGGACACGACCTACTCCTTGCTCAATCAACTGGACTCACCAGACCCTGTTCATCGCACAAGTATCTATCCGACTAGTAAGCATCTTAAAAGCTAAGTCTTGATATCTCTGTGTAAGTGCATCAAGTGTGTGTAAAGCGGCCTAAAACCAGCAGGGAAAATCAGCTCAGACCCATTCTGAGGATACATTTACAACATAAAGAAGAAACAAGCAGGGCAAAACAGAGAGAAATTCTTCCAAAATGCGTTCAGGGACTGGCATGCAACCAGGATTGACCACATCTACAGCCCCAGCGGCAGAAGACATAAGGCTGGACACTCTTGGGGCTGAGACGATTGGTGAGGTTGGGAAAGCAAATGCAGACCCTTGAAAGGAATCCTGCGTGCTCCCCATTCCATGGGTCCCAACTCTCCAGGTTCAACGCAATCTTCCGACAGCGAAAGCACTCATTGGAAACCCAGCGGTTGCTACACCGTGGGATCGGGAAAGCTTTCTGAAACTCACCTCAGTTTTCATCTCCTGGTGCTCGTGTTCTCCATTCAGGCCCCCTTACTAACAATCTCCCCACTTGGAGACTCGGCGCCTTTCCATGCCTCTTTCGTACCGTCTGCAATTTGTCCGCAGGATGAACTGCAAGAGGGGGAACCAATGAGAGACTCGCTGGAGGTGTTTGGTCGGGCACATGTCACTCTCATTTCCCATCACGAAGAAGAATTCACCAGCGGTTCAGCCTGCCACCCCGGATCGACAATAGGGCGTGAAGCCATCCAGCCGTGTTGCGTCCCACTCACAAAAAAGCGACTTGGGAAATGGAGCTCAGGGGCACTGCACTTCCCAAACCGGCAGAGTTCTAAACGATAACTATCGCCCCAAAATATATTGAGGTCAGGCTACGAAGAGGCGCTGAACGCAAGGCAGAACTGCAGGAAACGGATGTCAACGGGTACATCGGAATGGCCCCGATAGCACATGAAAAGCGCCAGAACGTGGACAATGATGCGGTTGGCCAAAAAGGGCGTATGCGTTTTTTCCTGAATATATTCAGGAAAAAACGCATACGCCCTTTTTGGCCAACCAAGCAACCTGGGAGAGCAAATCAGCACTACAAAGAAATCTCTCGCCCCACCCCACCCCGGGGCAAAAGGGCCAGGCGAAAAAAGTCTAAAAACCAGAAAGGCAGGACAGCCCACGGAGTCAAGGGAGCCTTGTTAAGCTGATGGGCGGGATGTCAATGGCCAACAGCCAATCTTCACAAGTGTATCCTCTTTCCCAAACCATGTAAAACACAGAACCACAGAGCATAGGGCACTTCCACACATGGGCGTTGACCTTGGGAAAATGAAAAAATCAACCAGACACAGGGACCCCAAAGTTGAGGGCTGCTGTCTTGACAAGAACCTCCACTCCGGTACACGTTTCATATCCCAGGAAAGAGCCAAGTGGACAAAGACGAGTGGACAAGTGGACAAAGACAAGTGGACAAGTGGACAAGTGGTGCTACGTAGGTCCAATGGAGTGTCACTCAGCCATGAAATCCACGTCATGAGGCTGGTAGCAGCATCCTGAGTGGATTTAGGTACGATCATCCTCAGTGAAATAAGTCCCACAAAAAAAGAAACTTATGATATCACTTATCGAGGGAATGTAAAAATCGCTCCCCATGCACTGAATCCCCAAACAGAACAGAGTCACGCTTTTAGAAAACACACTTATGCCTGCTTCAGGGGAAAGGTGAGGTGGGGTGACGCATAAAACTCGAGTTTGAAATGAGCACAGATACCCTTCCGAAAACCGAATATGGAATGGACACGACCTACTCCTTGCTCAATCAACTGGACTCACCAGACCCTGTTCATCGCACAAGTATCTATCCGACTAGTAAGCATCTTAAAAGCTAAGTCTTGATATCTCTGTGTAAGTGCATCAAGTGTGTGTAAAGCGGCCTAAAACCAGCAGGGAAAATCAGCTCAGACCCATTCTGAGGATACATTTACAACATAAAGAAGAAACAAGCAGGGCAAAACAGAGAGAAATTCTTCCAAAATGCGTTCAGGGACTGGCATGCAACCAGGATTGACCACATCTACAGCCCCAGCGGCAGAAGACATAAGGCTGGACACTCTTGGGGCTGAGACGATTGGTGAGGTTGGGAAAGCAAATGCAGACCCTTGAAAGGAATCCTGCGTGCTCCCCATTCCATGGGTCCCAACTCTCCAGGTTCAACGCAATCTTCCGACAGCGAAAGCACTCATTGGAAACCCAGCGGTTGCTACACCGTGGGATCGGGAAAGCTTTCTGAAACTCACCTCAGTTTTCATCTCCTGGTGCTCGTGTTCTCCATTCAGGCCCCCTTACTAACAATCTCCCCACTTGGAGACTCGGCGCCTTTCCATGCCTCTTTCGTACCGTCTGCAATTTGTCCGCAGGATGAACTGCAAGAGGGGGAACCAATGAGAGACTCGCTGGAGGTGTTTGGTCGGGCACATGTCACTCTCATTTCCCATCACGAAGAAGAATTCACCAGCGGTTCAGCCTGCAACCGCGGATCGACAATAGGGCGTGAAGCCATCCAGCCGTGTTGCGTCCCACTCACAAAAAAGCGACTTGGGAAATGGAGCTCAGGGGCACTGCACTTCCCAAACCTGCAGAGTTCTAAACGATAACTATCGCCCCAAAATATATTGAGGTCAGGCTACGAAGAGGCGCTGAACGCAAGGCAGAACTGCAGGAAACGGATGTCAACGGGTACATCGGAATGGCCCCGATAGCACATGAAAAGCGCCAGAACGTGGACAATGATGCGGTTGGCCAAAAAGGGCGTATGCGTTTTTTCCTGAATATATTCAGGAAAAAACGCATACGCCCTTTTTGGCCAACCAAGCAACCTGGGAGAGCAAATCAGCACTACAAAGAAATCTCTCGCCCCCCCCCCCCGGGGCAAAAGGGCCAGGCGAAAAAAGTCTAAAAACCAGAAAGGCAGGACAGCCCACGGAGTCAAGGGAGCCTTGTTAAGCTGATGGGCGGGATGTCAATGGCCAACAGCCAATCTTCACAAGTGTATCCTCTTCCCCAAACCATGTAAAACACAGAACCACAGAGCATAGGGCACTTCCACACATGGGCGTTGACCTTGGGAAAATGAAAAAATCAACCAGACACAGGGACCCCAAAGTTGAGGGCTGCTGTCTTGACAAGAACCTCCACTCCGGTACACGTTTCATATCCCAGGAAAGAGCCAAGTGGACAAAGACGAGTGGACAAGTGGACAAAGACAAGTGGACAAGTGGACAAGTGGTGCTACGTAGGTCCAATGGAGTGTCACTCAGCCATGAAATCCACGTCATGAGGCTGGTAGCAGCATCCTGAGTGGATTTAGGTACGATCATCCTCAGTGAAATAAGTCCCACAAAAAAAGAAACTTATGATATCACTTATCGAGGGAATGTAAAAATCACTCCCCATGCACTGAATCCCCAAACAGAACAGAGTCACGCTTTTAGAAAACACACTTATGCCTGCTTCAGGGGAAAGGTGAGGTGGGGTGACGCATAAAACTCGAGTTTGAAATGAGCACAGATACCCTTCCGAAAACCGAATATGGAATGGACACGACCTACTCCTTGCTCAATCAACTGGACTCACCAGACCCTGTTCATCACACAAGTATCTATCCGACTAGTAAGCATCTTAAAAGCTAAGTGTTGATATCTCTGTGTAAGTGCATCAAGTGTGTGTAAAGCGGCCTAAAACCAGCAGGGAAAATCAGCTCAGACCCATTCTGAGGATACATTTCCAACATAAAGAAGAAACAAGCAGGGCAAAACAGAGAGAAATTCTTCCAAAATGCGTTCAGGGACTGGCATGCAACCAGGATTGACCACATCTACAGCCCCAGCGGCAGAAGACATAAGGCTGGACACTCTTGGGGCTGAGACGATTGGTGAGGTTGGGAAAGCAAATGCAGACCCTTGAAAGGAATCCTGCGTGCTCCCCATTCCATGGGTCCCAACTCTCCAGGTTCAACGCAATCTTCCGACAGCGAAAGCACTCATTGGAAACCCAGCGGATGCTACACCGTGGGATCGGGAAAGCTTTCTGAAACTCACCTCAGTTTTCATCTCCTGGTGCTCGTGTTCTCCATTCAGGCCCCCTTACTAACAATCTCCCCACTTGGAGACTCAGCGCCTTTCCATGCCTCTTTCGTACCGTCTGCAATTTGTCCGCAGGATGAACTGCAAGAGGGGGAACCAATGAGAGACTCGCTGGAGGTGTTTGGTCGGGCACATGTCACTCTCATTTCCCATCACGAAGAAGAATTCACCAGCGGTTCAGCCTGCCACCCCGGATCGACAATAGGGCGTGAAGCCATCCAGCCGTGTTGCGTCCCACTCACAAAAAAGCGACTTGGGAAATGGAGCTCAGGGGCACTGCACTTCCCAAACCTGCAGAGTTCTAAACGATAACTATCGCCCCAAAATATATTGAGGTCAGGCTACGAAGAGGCGCTGAACGCAAGGCAGAACTGCAGGAAACGGATGTCAACGGGTACATCGGAATGGCCCCGATAGCACATGAAAAGAGCCAGAACGTGGACAATGATGCGGTTGGCCAAAAAGGGCGTATGCGTTTTTTCCTGAATATATTCAGGAAAAAACGCATACGCCCTTTTTGGCCAACCAAGCAACCTGGGAGAGCAAATCAGCACTACAAAGAAATCTCTCGCCCCCCCCCCGGGGCAAAAGGGCCAGGCGAAAAAAGTCTAAAAACCAGAAAGGCAGGACAGCCCACGGAGTCAAGGGAGCCTTGTTAAGCTGATGGGCGGGATGTCAATGGCCAACAGCCAATCTTCACAAGTGTATCCTCTTTCCCAAACCATGTAAAACACAGAACCACAGAGCATAGGGCACTTCCACACATGGGCGTTGACCTTGGGAAAATGAAAAAATCAACCAGACACAGGGACCCCAAAGTTGAGGGCTGCTGTCTTGACAAGAACCTCCACTCCGGTACACGTTTCATATCCCAGGAAAGAGCCAAGTGGACAAAGACGAGTGGACAAGTGGACAAAGACAAGTGGACAAGTGGACAAGTGGTGCTACGTAGGTCCAATGGAGTGTCACTCAGCCATGAAATCCACGTCATGAGGCTGGTAGCAGCATCCTGAGTGGATTTAGGTACGATCATCCTCAGTGAAATAAGTCCCACAAAAAAAGAAACTTATGATATCACTTATCGAGGGAATGTAAAAATCGCTCCCCATGCACTGAATCCCCAAACAGAACAGAGTCACGCTTTTAGAAAACACACTTATGCCTGCTTCAGGGGAAAGGTGAGGTGGGGTGACGCATAAAACTCGAGTTTGAAATGAGCACAGATACCCTTCCGAAAACCGAATATGGAATGGACACGACCTACTCCTTGCTCAATCAACTGGACTCACCAGACCCTGTTCATCGCACAAGTATCTATCCGACTAGTAAGCATCTTAAAAGCTAAGTCTTGATATCTCTGTGTAAGTGCATCAAGTGTGTGTAAAGCGGCCTAAAACCAGCAGGGAAAATCAGCTCAGACCCATTCTGAGGATACATTTCCAACATAAAGAAGAAACAAGCAGGGCAAAACAGAGAAATTCTTCCAAAATGCGTTCAGGGACTGGCATGCAACCAGGATTGACCACATCTACAGCCCCAGCGGCAGAAGACATAAGGCTGGACACTCTTGGGGCTGAGACGATTGGTGAGGTTGGGAAAGCAAATGCAGACCCTTGAAAGGAATCCTGCGTGCTCCCCATTCCATGGGTCCCAACTCTCCAGGTTCAACGCAATCTTCCGACAGCGAAAGCACTCATTGGAAACCCAGCGGTTGCTACACCGTGGGATCGGGAAAGCTTTCTGAAACTCACCTCAGTTTTCATCTCCTGGTGCTCGTGTTCTCCATTCAGGCCCCCTTACTAACAATCTCCCCACTTGGAGACTCGGCGCCTTTCCATGCCTCTTTCGTACCGTCTGCAATTTGTCCGCAGGATGAACTGCAAGAGGGGGAACCAATGAGAGACTCGCTGGAGGTGTTTGGTCGGGCACATGTCACTCTCATTTCCCATCACGAAGAAGAATTCACCAGCGGTTCAGCCTGCCACCCCGGATCGACAATAGGGCGTGAAGCCATCCAGCCGTGTTGCGTCCCACTCACAAAAAAGCGACTTGGGAAATGGAGCTCAGGGGCACTGCACTTCCCAAACCTGCAGAGTTCTAAACGATAACTTTCGCCCCAAAATATATTGAGCGCAGGCTACGAAGAGGCGCTGAACGCAAGGCAGAACTGCAGGAAACGGATGTCAACGGGTACATCGGAATGGCCCCGATAGCACATGAAAAGCGCCAGAACGTGGACAATGATGCGGTTGGCCAAAAAGGGCGTATGCGTTTTTTCCTGAATATATTCAGGAAAAAACGCATACGCCCTTTTTGGCCAACCAAGCAACCTGGGAGAGCAAATCAGCACTACAAAGAAATCTCTCGCCCCCCCCCCCCGGGGCAAAAGGGCCAGGCGAAAAAAGTCTAAAAACCAGAAAGGCAGGACAGCCCACGGAGTCAAGGGAGCCTTGTTAAGCTGATGGGCGGGATGTCAATGGCCAACAGCCAATCTTCACAAGTGTATCCTCTTTCCCAAACCATGTAAAACACAGAACCACAGAGCATAGGGCACTTCCACACATGGGCGTTGACCTTGGGAAAATGAAAAAATCAACCAGACACAGGGACCCCAAAGTTGAGGGCTGCTGTCTTGACAAGAACCTCCACTCCGGTACACGTTTCATATCCCAGGAAAGAGCCAAGTGGACAAGTGTTCAAAGACAAGTGGACAAGTGGACAAGTGGTGCTACGTAGGTCCAATGGAGTGTCACTCAGCCATGAAATCCACGTCATGAGGCTGGTAGCAGCATCCTGAGTGGATTTAGGTACGATCATCCTCAGTGAAATAAGTCCCACAAAAAAAGAAACTTATGATATCACTTATCGAGGGAATGTAAAATTCACTCCCCATGCACTGAATCCCCAAACAGAACAGAGTCACGCTTTTAGAAAACACACTTATGCCTGCTTCAGGGGAAAGGTGAGGTGGGGTGACGCATAAAACTCGAGTTTGAAATGAGCACAGATACCCTTCCGAAAACCGAATATGGAATGGACACGACCTACTCCTTGCTCAATCAACTGGACTCACCAGACCCTGTTCATCACACAAGTATCTATCCGACTAGTAAGCATCTTAAAAGCTAAGTCTTGATATCTCTGTGTAAGTGCATCAAGTGTGTGTAAAGCGGCCTAAAACCAGCAGGGAAAATCAGCTCAGACCCATTCTGAGGATACATTTCCAACATAAAGAAGAAACAAGCAGGGCAAAACAGAGAGAAATTCTTCCAAAATGCGTTCAGGGACTGGCATGCAACCAGGATTGACCACATCTACAGCCCCAGCGGCAGAAGACATAAGGCTGGACACTCTTGGGGCTGAGACGATTGGTGAGGTTGGGAAAGCAAATGCAGACCCTTGAAAGGAATCCTGCGTGCTCCCCATTCCATGGGTCCCAACTCTCCAGGTTCAACGCAATCTTCCGACAGCGAAAGCACTCATTGGAAACCCAGCGGATGCTACACCGTGGGATCGGGAAAGCTTTCTGAAACTCACCTCAGTTTTCATCTCCTGGTGCTCGTGTTCTCCATTCAGGCCCCCTTACTAACAATCTCCCCACTTGGAGACTCGGCGCCTTTCCATGCCTCTTTCGTACCGTCTGCAATTTGTCCGCAGGATGAACTGCAAGAGGGGGAACCAATGAGAGACTCGCTGGAGGTGTTTGGTCGGGCACATGTCACTCTCATTTCCCATCACGAAGAAGAATTCACCAGCGGTTCAGCCTGCCACCCCGGATCGACAATAGGGCGTGAAGCCATCCAGCCGTGTTGCGTCCCACTCACAAAAAAGCGACTTGGGAAATGGAGCTCAGGGGCACTGCACTTCCCAAACCTGCAGAGTTCTAAACGATAACTATCGCCCCAAAATATATTGAGGTCAGGCTACGAAGAGGCGCTGAACGCAAGGCAGAACTGCAGGAAACGGATGTCAACGGGTACATCGGAATGGCCCCGATAGCACATGAAAAGAGCCAGAACGTGGACAATGATGCGGTTGGCCAAAAAGGGCGTATGCGTTTTTTCCTGAATATATTCAGGAAAAAACGCATACGCCCTTTTTGGCCAACCAAGCAACCTGGGAGAGCAAATCAGCACTACAAAGAAATCTCTCGCCCCCCCCCCCCCGGGGCAAAAGGGCCAGGCGAAAAAAGTCTAAAAACCAGAAAGGCAGGACAGCCCACGGAGTCAAGGGAGCCTTGTTAAGCTGATGGGCGGGATGTCAATGGCCAACAGCCAATCTTCACAAGTGTATCCTCTTTCCCAAACCATGTAAAACACAGAACCACAGAGCATAGGGCACTTCCACACATGGGCGTTGACCTTGGGAAAATGAAAAAATCAACCAGACACAGGGACCCCAAAGTTGAGGGCTGCTGTCTTGACAAGAACCTCCACTCCGGTACACGTTTCATATCCCAGGAAAGAGCCAAGTGGACAAAGACGAGTGGACAAGTGGACAAAGACAAGTGGACAAGTGGACAAGTGGTGCTACGTAGGTCCAATGGAGTGTCACTCAGCCATGAAATCCACGTCATGAGGCTGGTAGCAGCATCCTGAGTGGATTTAGGTACGATCATCCTCAGTGAAATAAGTCCCACAAAAAAAGAAACTTATGATATCACTTATCGAGGGAATGTAAAAATCACTCCCCATGCACTGAATCCCCAAACAGAACAGAGTCACGCTTTTAGAAAACACACTTATGCCTGCTTCAGGGGAAAGGTGAGGTGCAGTGACGCATAAAACTCGAGTTTGAAATGAGCACAGATACCCTTCCGAAAACCGAATATGGAATGGACACGACCTACTCCTTGCTCAATCAACTGGACTCACCAGACCCTGTTCATCGCACAAGTATCTATCCGACTAGTAAGCATCTTAAAAGCTAAGTCTTGATATCTCTGTGTAAGTGCATCAAGTGTGTGTAAAGCGGCCTAAAACCAGCAGGGAAAATCAGCTCAGACCCATTCTGAGGATACATTTCCAACATAAAGAAGAAACAAGCAGGGCAAAACAGAGAGAAATTCTTCCAAAATGCGTTCAGGGACTGGCATGCAACCAGGATTGACCACATCTACAGCCCCAGCGGCAGAAGACATAAGGCTGGACACTCTTGGGGCTGAGACGATTGGTGAGGTTGGGAAAGCAAATGCAGACCCTTGAAAGGAATCCTGCGTGCTCCCCATTCCATGGGTCCCAACTCTCCAGGTTCAACGCAATCTTCCGACAGCGAAAGCACTCATTGGAAACCCAGCGGTTGCTACACCGTGGGATCGGGAAAGCTTTCTGAAACTCACCTCAGTTTTCATCTCCTGGTGCTCGTGTTCTCCATTCAGGCCCCCTTACTAACAATCTCCCCACTTGGAGACTCGGCGCCTTTCCATGCCTCTTTCGTACCGTCTGCAATTTGTCCGCAGGATGAACTGCAAGAGGGGGAACCAATGAGAGACTCGCTGGAGGTGTTTGGTCGGGCACATGTCACTCTCATTTCCCATCACGAAGAAGAATTCACCAGCGGTTCAGCCTGCCACCCCGGATCGACAATAGGGCGTGAAGCCATCCAGCCGTGTTGCGTCCCACTCACAAAAAAGCGACTTGGGAAATGGAGCTCAGGGGCACTGCACTTCCCAAACCTGCAGAGTTCTAAACGATAACTATCGCCCCAAAATATATTGAGGTCAGGCTACGAAGAGGCGCTGAACGCAAGGCAGAACTGCAGGAAACGGATGTCAACGGGTACATCGGAATGGCCCCGATAGCACATGAAAAGCGCCAGAACGTGGACAATGATGCGGTTGGCCAAAAAGGGCGTATGCGTTTTTTCCTGAATATATTCAGGAAAAAACGCATACGCCCTTTTTGGCCAACCAAGCAACCTGGGAGAGCAAATCAGCACTACAAAGAAATCTCTCGGCCCCCCCCCCCCACGGGGCAAAAGGGCCAGGCGAAAAAAGTCTAAAAACCAGAAAGGCAGGACAGCCCACGGAGTCAAGGGAGCCTTGTTAAGCTGATGGGCGGGATGTCAATGGCCAACAGCCAATCTTCACAAGTGTATCCTCTTTCCCAAACCATGTAAAACACAGAACCACAGAGCATAGGGCACTTCCACACATGGGCGTTGACCTTGGGAAAATGAAAAAATCAACCAGACACAGGGACCCCAAAGTTGAGGGCTGCTGTCTTGACAAGAACCTCCACTCCGGTACACGTTTCATATCCCAGGAAAGAGCCAAGTGGACAAAGACGAGTGGACAAGTGGACAAAGACAAGTGGACAAGTGGACAAGTGGTGCTACGTAGGTCCAATGGAGTGTCACTCAGCCATGAAATCCACGTCATGAGGCTGGTAGCAGCATCCTGAGTGGATTTAGGTACGATCATCCTCAGTGAAATAAGTCCCACAAAAAAAGAAACTTATGATATCACTTATCGAGGGAATGTAAAAATCGCTCCCCATGCACTGAATCCCCAAACAGAACAGAGTCACGCTTTTAGAAAACACACTTATGCCTGCTTCAGGGGAAAGGTGAGGTGGGGTGACGCATAAAACTCGAGTTTGAAATGAGCACAGATACCCTTCCGAAAACCGAATATGGAATGGACACGACCTACTCCTTGCTCAATCAACTGGACTCACCAGACCCTGTTCATCGCACAAGTATCTATCCGACTAGTAAGCATCTTAAAAGCTAAGTCTTGATATCTCTGTGTAAGTGCATCAAGTGTGTGTAAAGCGGCCTAAAACCAGCAGGGAAAATCAGCTCAGACCCATTCTGAGGATACATTTCCAACATAAAGAAGAAACAAGCAGGGCAAAACAGAGAGAAATTCTTCCAAAATGCGTTCAGGGACTGGCATGCAACCAGGATTGACCACATCTACAGCCCCAGCGGCAGAAGACATAAGGCTGGACACTCTTGGGGCTGAGACGATTGGTGAGGTTGGGAAAGCAAATGCAGACCCTTGAAAGGAATCCTGCGTGCTCCCCATTCCATGGGTCCCAACTCTCCAGGTTCAACGCAATCTTCCGACAGCGAAAGCACTCATTGGAAACCCAGCGGTTGCTACACCGTGGGATCGGGAAAGCTTTCTGAAACTCACCTTAGTTTTCATCTCCTGGTGCTCGTGTTCTCCATTCAGGCCCCCTTACTAACAATCTCCCCACTTGGAGACTCGGCGCCTTTCCATGCCTCTTTCGTACCGTCTGCAATTTGTCCGCAGGATGAACTGCAAGAGGGGGAACCAATGAGAGACTCGCTGGAGGTGTTTGGTCGGGCACATGTCACTCTCATTTCCCATCACGAAGAAGAATTCACCAGCGGTTCAGCCTGCCACCCCGGATCGACAATAGGGCGTGAAGCCATCCAGCCGTGTTGCGTCCCACTCACAAAAAAGCGACTTGGGAAATGGAGCTCAGGGGCACTGCACTTCCCAAACCTGCAGAGTTCTAAACGATAACTATCGCCCCAAAATATATTGAGGTCAGGCTACGAAGAGGCGCTGAACGCAAGGCAGAACTGCAGGAAACGGATGTCAACGGGTACATCGGAATGGCCCCGATAGCACATGAAAAGCGCCAGAACGTGGACAATGATGCGGTTGGCCAAAAAGGGCGTATGCGTTTTTTCCTGAATATATTCAGGAAAAAACGCATACGCCCTTTTTGGCCAACCAAGCAACCTGGGAGAGCAAATCAGCACTACAAAGAAATCTCTCGCCCCCCCCCACCTCGGGGCAAAAGGGCCAGGCGAAAAAAGTCTAAAAACCAGAAAGGCAGGACAGCCCACGGAGTCAAGGGAGCCTTGTTAAGCTGATGGGCGGGATGTCAATGGCCAACAGCCAATCTTCACAAGTGTATCCTCTTTCCCAAACCATGTAAAACACAGAACCACAGAGCATAGGGCACTTCCACACATGGGCGTTGACCTTGGGAAAATGAAAAAATCAACCAGACACAGGGACCCCAAAGTTGAGGGCTGCTGTCTTGACAAGAACCTCCACTCCGGTACACGTTTCATATCCCAGGAAAGAGCCAAGTGGACAAAGACGAGTGGACAAGTGGACAAAGACAAGTGGACAAGTGGACAAGTGGTGCTACGTAGGTCCAATGGAGTGTCACTCAGCCATGAAATCCACGTCATGAGGCTGGTAGCAGCATCCTGAGTGGATTTAGGTACGATCATCCTCAGTGAAATAAGTCCCACAAAAAAAGAAACTTATGATATCACTTATCGAGGGAATGTAAAAATCGCTCCCCATACACTGAATCCCCAAACAGAACAGAGTCACGCTTTTAGAAAACACACTTATGCCTGCTTCAGGGGAAAGGTGAGGTGCGGTGACGCATAAAACTCGAGTTTGAAATGAGCACAGATACCCTTCCGAAAACCGAATATGGAATGGACACGACCTACTCCTTGCTCAATCAACTGGACTCACCAGACCCTGTTCATCGCACAAGTATCTATCCGACTAGTAAGCATCTTAAAAGCTAAGTCTTGATATCTCTGTGTAAGTGCATCAAGTGTGTGTAAAGCGGCCTAAAACCAGCAGGGAAAATCAGCTCAGACCCATTCTGAGGATACATTTCCAACATAAAGAAGAAACAAGCAGGGCAAAACAGAGAGAAATTCTTCCAAAATGCGTTCAGGGACTGGCATGCAACCAGGATTGACCACATCTACAGCCCCAGCGGCAGAAGACATAAGGCTGGACACTCTTGGGGCTGAGACGATTGGTGAGGTTGGGAAAGCAAATACAGACCCTTGAAAGGAATCCTGCGTGCTCCCCATTCCATGGGTCCCAACTCTCCAGGTTCAACGCAATCTTCCGACAGCGAAAGCACTCATTGGAAACCCAGCGGTTGCTACACCGTGGGATCGGGAAAGCTTTCTGAAACTCACCTCAGTTTTCATCTCCTGGTGCTCGTGTTCTCCATTCAGGCCCCCTTACTAACAATCTCCCCACTTGGAGACTCGGCGCCTTTCCATGCCTCTTTCGTACCGTCTGCAATTTGTCCGCAGGATGAACTGCAAGAGGGGGAACCAATGAGAGACTCGCTGGAGGTGTTTGGTCGGGCACATGTCACTCTCATTTCCCATCACGAAGAAGAATTCACCAGCGGTTCAGCCTGCCACCCCGGATCGACAATAGGGCGTGAAGCCATCCAGCCGTGTTGCGTCCCACTCACAAAAAAGCGACTTGGGAAATGGAGCTCAGGGGCACTGCACTTCCCAAACCTGCAGAGTTCTAAACGATAACTTTCGCCCCAAAATATATTGAGGTCAGGCTACGAAGAGGCGCTGAACGCAAGGCAGAACTGCAGGAAACGGATGTCAACGGGTACATCGGAATGGCCCCGATAGCACATGAAAAGCGCCAGAACGTGGACAATGATGCGGTTGGCCAAAAAGGGCGTATGCGTTTTTTCCTGAATATATTCAGGAAAAAACGCATACGCCCTTTTTGGCCAACCAAGCAACCTGGGAGAGCAAATCAGCACTACAAAGAAATCTCTCGCCCCACCCCACCCCGGGGCAAAAGGGCCAGGCGAAAAAAGTCTAAAAACCAGAAAGGCAGGACAGCCCACGGAGTCAAGGGAGCCTTGTTAAGCTGATGGGCGGGATGTCAATGGCCAACAGCCAATCTTCACAAGTGTATCCTCTTTCCCAAACCATGTAAAACACAGAACCACAGAGCATAGGGCACTTCCACACATGGGCGTTGACCTTGGGAAAATGAAAAAATCAACCAGACACAGGGACCCCAAAGTTGAGGGCTGCTGTCTTGACAAGAACCTCCACTCCGGTACACGTTTCATATCCCAGGAAAGAGCCAAGTGGACAAAGACGAGTGGACAAGTGGACAAAGACAAGTGGACAAGTGGACAAGTGGTGCTACGTAGGTCCAATGGAGTGTCACTCAGCCATGAAATCCACGTCATGAGGCTGGTAGCAGCATCCTGAGTGGATTTAGGTACGATCATCCTCAGTGAAATAAGTCCCACAAAAAAAGAAACTTATGATATCACTTATCGAGGGAATGTAAAAATCGCTCCCCATGCACTGAATCCCCAAACAGAACAGAGTCACGCTTTTAGAAAACACACTTATGCCTGCTTCAGGGGAAAGGTGAGGTGCGGTGACGCATAAAACTCGAGTTTGAAATGAGCACAGATACCCTTCCGAAAACCGAATATGGAATGGACACGACCTACTCCTTGCTCAATCAACTGGACTCACCAGACCCTGTTCATCGCACAAGTATCTATCCGACTAGTAAGCATCTTAAAAGCTAAGTCTTGATATCTCTGTGTAAGTGCATCAAGTGTGTGTAAAGCGGCCTAAAACCAGCAGGGAAAATCAGCTCAGACCCATTCTGAGGATACATTTCCAACATAAAGAAGAAACAAGCAGGGCAAAACAGAGAGAAATTCTTCCAAAATGCGTTCAGGGACTGGCATGCAACCAGGATTGACCACATCTACAGCCCCAGCGGCAGAAGACATAAGGCTGGACACTCTTGGGGCTGAGACGATTGGTGAGGTTGGGAAAGCAAATGCAGACCCTTGAAAGGAATCCTGCGTGCTCCCCATTCCATGGGTCCCAACTCTCCAGGTTCAACGCAATCTTCCGACAGCGAAAGCACTCATTGGAAACCCAGCGGTTGCTACACCGTGGGATCGGGAAAGCTTTCTGAAACTCACCTCAGTTTTCATCTCCTGGTGCTCGTGTTCTCCATTCAGGCCCCCTTACTAACAATCTCCCCACTTGGAGACTCGGCGCCTTTCCATGCCTCTTTCGTACCGTCTGCAATTTGTCCGCAGGATGAACTGCAAGAGGGGGAACCAATGAGAGACTCGCTGGAGGTGTTTGGTCGGGCACATGTCACTCTCATTTCCCATCACGAAGAAGAATTCACCAGCGGTTCAGCCTGCCACCCCGGATCGACAATAGGGCGTGAAGCCATCCAGCCGTGTTGCGTCCCACTCACAAAAAAGCGACTTGGGAAATGGAGCTCAGGGGCACTGCACTTCCCAAACCTGCAGAGTTCTAAACGATAACTTTCGCCCCAAAATATATTGAGCGCAGGCTACGAAGAGGCGCTGAACGCAAGGCAGAACTGCAGGAAACGGATGTCAACGGGTACATCGGAATGGCCCCGATAGCACATGAAAAGCGCCAGAACGTGGACAATGATGCGGTTGGCCAAAAAGGGCGTATGCGTTTTTTCCTGAATATATTCAGGAAAAAACGCATACGCCCTTTTTGGCCAACCAAGCAACCTGGGAGAGCAAATCAGCACTACAAAGAAATCTCTCGCCCCCCCCCACCCCGGGGCAAAAGGGCCAGGCGAAAAAAGTCTAAAAACCAGAAAGGCAGGACAGCCCACGGAGTCAAGGGAGCCTTGTTAAGCTGATGGGCGGGATGTCAATGGCCAACAGCCAATCTTCACAAGTGTATCCTCTTTCCCAAACCATGTAAAACACAGAACCACAGAGCATAGGGCACTTCCACACATGGGCGTTGACCTTGGGAAAATGAAAAAATCAACCAGACACAGGGACCCCAAAGTTGAGGGCTGCTGTCTTGACAAGAACCTCCACTCCGGTACACGTTTCATATCCCAGGAAAGAGCCAAGTGGACAAGTGTTCAAAGACAAGTGGACAAGTGGACAAGTGGTGCTACGTAGGTCCAATGGAGTGTCACTCAGCCATGAAATCCACGTCATGAGGCTGGTAGCAGCATCCTGAGTGGATTTAGGTACGATCATCCTCAGTGAAATAAGTCCCACAAAAAAAGAAACTTATGATATCACTTATCGAGGGAATGTAAAAATCGCTCCCCATGAACGGAATCCCCAAACAGAACAGAGTCACGCTTTTAGAAAACACACTTATGCCTGCTTCAGGGGAAAGGTGAGGTGGGGTGACGCATAAAACTCGAGTTTGAAATGAGCACAGATACCCTTCCGAAAACCGAATATGGAATGGACACGACCTACTCCTTGCTCAATCAACTGGACTCACCAGACCCTGTTCATCGCACAAGTATCTATCCGACTAGTAAGCATCTTCAAAGCTAAGTCTTGATATCTCTGTGTAAGTGCATCAAGTGTGTGTAAAGCGGCCTAAAACCAGCAGGGAAAATCAGCTCAGACCCATTCTGAGGATACATTTCCAACATAAAGAAGAAACAAGCAGGGCAAAACAGAGAGAAATTCTTCCAAAATGCGTTCAGGGACTGGCATGCAACCAGGATTGACCACATCTACAGCCCCAGCGGCAGAAGACATAAGGCTGGACACTCTTGGGGCTGAGACGATTGGTGAGGTTGGGAAAGCAAATGCAGACCCTTGAAAGGAATCCTGCGTGCTCCCCATTCCATGGCTCCCAACTCTCCAGGTTCAACGCAATCTTCCGACAGCGAAAGCACTCATTGGAAACCCAGCGGATGCTACACCGTGGGATCGGGAAAGCTTTCTGAAACTCACCTCAGTTTTCATCTCCTGGTGCTCGTGTTCTCCATTCAGGCCCCCTTACTAACAATCTCCCCACTTGGAGACTCGGCGCCTTTCCATGCCTCTTTCGTACCGTCTGCAATTTGTCCGCAGGATGAACTGCAAGAGGGGGAACCAATGAGAGACTCGCTGGAGGTGTTTGGTCGGGCACATGTCACTCTCATTTCCCATCACGAAGAAGAATTCACCAGCGGTTCAGCCTGCCACCCCGGATCGACAATAGGGCGTGAAGCCATCCAGCCGTGTTGCGTCCCACTCACAAAAAAGCGACTTGGGAAATGGAGCTCAGGGGCACTGCACTTCCCAAACCTGCAGAGTTCTAAACGATAACTATCGCCCCAAAATATATTGAGGTCAGGCTACGAAGAGGCGCTGAACGCAAGGCAGAACTGCAGGAAACGGATGTCAACGGGTACATCGGAATGGCCCCGATAGCACATGAAAAGCGCCAGAACGTGGACAATGATGCGGTTGGCCAAAAAGGGCGTATGCGTTTTTTCCTGAATATATTCAGGAAAAAACGCATACGCCCTTTTTGGCCAACCAAGCAACCTGGGAGAGCAAATCAGCACTACAAAGAAATCTCTCGCCCCACCCCACCCCGGGGCAAAAGGGCCAGGCGAAAAAAGTCTAAAAACCAGAAAGGCAGGACAGCCCACGGAGTCAAGGGAGCCTTGTTAAGCTGATGGGCGGGATGTCAATGGCCAACAGCCAATCTTCACAAGTGTATCCTCTTTCCCAAACCATGTAAAACACAGAACCACAGAGCATAGGGCACTTCCACACATGGGCGTTGACCTTGGGAAAATGAAAAAATCAACCAGACACAGGGACCCCAAAGTTGAGGGCTGCTGTCTTGACAAGAACCTCCACTCCGGTACACGTTTCATATCCCAGGAAAGAGCCAAGTGGACAAAGACGAGTGGACAAGTGGACAAAGACAAGTGGACAAGTGGACAAGTGGTGCTACGTAGGTCCAATGGAGTGTCACTCAGCCATGAAATCCACGTCATGAGGCTGGTAGCAGCATCCTGAGTGGATTTAGGTACGATCATCCTCAGTGAAATAAGTCCCACAAAAAAAGAAACTTATGATATCACTTATCGAGGGAATGTAAAAATCGCTCCCCATACACTGAATCCCCAAACAGAACAGAGTCACGCTTTTAGAAAACACACTTATGCCTGCTTCAGGGGAAAGGTGAGGTGCGGTGACGCATAAAACTCGAGTTTGAAATGAGCACAGATACCCTTCCGAAAACCGAATATGGAATGGACACGACCTACTCCTTGCTCAATCAACTGGACTCACCAGACCCTGTTCATCGCACAAGTATCTATCCGACTAGTAAGCATCTTAAAAGCTAAGTCTTGATATCTCTGTGTAAGTGCATCAAGTGTGTGTAAAGCGGCCTAAAACCAGCAGGGAAAATCAGCTCAGACCCATTCTGAGGATACATTTCCAACATAAAGAAGAAACAAGCAGGGCAAAACAGAGAGAAATTCTTCCAAAATGCGTTCAGGGACTGGCATGCAACCAGGATTGACCACATCTACAGCCCCAGCGGCAGAAGACATAAGGCTGGACACTCTTGGGGCTGAGACGATTGGTGAGGTTGGGAAAGCAAATGCAGACCCTTGAAAGGAATCCTGCGTGCTCCCCATTCCATGGGTCCCAACTCTCCAGGTTCAACGCAATCTTCCGACAGCGAAAGCACTCATTGGAAACCCAGCGGTTGCTACACCGTGGGATCGGGAAAGCTTTCTGAAACTCACCTCAGTTTTCATCTCCTGGTGCTCGTGTTCTCCATTCAGGCCCCCTTACTAACAATCTCCCCACTTGGAGACTCGGCGCCTTTCCATGCCTCTTTCGTACCGTCTGCAATTTGTCCGCATGATGAACTGCAAGAGGGGGAACCAATGAGAGACTCGCTGGAGGTGTTTGGTCGGGCACATGTCACTCTCATTTCCCATCACGAAGAAGAATTCACCAGCGGTTCAGCCTGCCACCCCGGATCGACAATAGGGCGTGAAGCCATCCAGCCGTGTTGCGTCCCACTCACAAAAAAGCGACTTGGGAAATGGAGCTCAGGGGCACTGCACTTCCCAAACCTGCAGAGTTCTAAACGATAACTTTCGCCCCAAAATATATTGAGCGCAGGCTACGAAGAGGCGCTGAACGCAAGGCAGAACTGCAGGAAACGGATGTCAACGGGTACATCGGAATGGCCCCGATAGCACATGAAAAGCGCCAGAACGTGGACAATGATGCGGTTGGCCAAAAAGGGCGTATGCGTTTTTTCCTGAATATATTCAGGAAAAAACGCATACGCCCTTTTTGGCCAACCAAGCAACCTGGGAGAGCAAATCAGCACTACAAAGAAATCTCTCGCCCCCCCCCACCCCGGGGCAAAAGGGCCAGGCGAAAAAAGTCTAAAAACCAGAAAGGCAGGACAGCCCACGGAGTCAAGGGAGCCTTGTTAAGCTGATGGGCGGGATGTCAATGGCCAACAGCCAATCTTCACAAGTGTATCCTCTTTCCCAAACCATGTAAAACACAGAACCACAGAGCATAGGGCACTTCCACACATGGGCGTTGACCTTGGGAAAATGAAAAAATCAACCAGACACAGGGACCCCAAAGTTGAGGGCTGCTGTCTTGACAAGAACCTCCACTCCGGTACACGTTTCATATCCCAGGAAAGAGCCAAGTGGACAAGTGTTCAAAGACAAGTGGACAAGTGGACAAGTGGTGCTACGTAGGTCCAATGGAGTGTCACTCAGCCATGAAATCCACGTCATGAGGCTGGTAGCAGCATCCTGAGTGGATTTAGGTACGATCATCCTCAGTGAAATAAGTCCCACAAAAAAAGAAACTTATGATATCACTTATCGAGGGAATGTAAAAATCGCTCCCCATGAACGGAATCCCCAAACAGAACAGAGTCACGCTTTTAGAAAACACACTTATGCCTGCTTCAGGGGAAAGGTGAGGTGGGGTGACGCATAAAACTCGAGTTTGAAATGAGCACAGATACCCTTCCGAAAACCGAATATGGAATGGACACGACCTACTCCTTGCTCAATCAACTGGACTCACCAGACCCTGTTCATCGCACAAGTATCTATCCGACTAGTAAGCATCTTCAAAGCTAAGTCTTGATATCTCTGTGTAAGTGCATCAAGTGTGTGTAAAGCGGCCTAAAACCAGCAGGGAAAATCAGCTCAGACCCATTCTGAGGATACATTTCCAACATAAAGAAGAAACAAGCAGGGCAAAACAGAGAGAAATTCTTCCAAAATGCGTTCAGGGACTGGCATGCAACCAGGATTGACCACATCTACAGCCCCAGCGGCAGAAGACATAAGGCTGGACACTCTTGGGGCTGAGACGATTGGTGAGGTTGGGAAAGCAAATGCAGACCCTTGAAAGGAATCCTGCGTGCTCCCCATTCCATGGCTCCCAACTCTCCAGGTTCAACGCAATCTTCCGACAGCGAAAGCACTCATTGGAAACCCAGCGGATGCTACACCGTGGGATCGGGAAAGCTTTCTGAAACTCACCTCAGTTTTCATCTCCTGGTGCTCGTGTTCTCCATTCAGGCCCCCTTACTAACAATCTCCCCACTTGGAGACTCGGCGCCTTTCCATGCCTCTTTCGTACCGTCTGCAATTTGTCCGCAGGATGAACTGCAAGAGGGGGAACCAATGAGAGACTCGCTGGAGGTGTTTGGTCGGGCACATGTCACTCTCATTTCCCATCACGAAGAAGAATTCACCAGCGGTTCAGCCTGCCACCCCGGATCGACAATAGGGCGTGAAGCCATCCAGCCGTGTTGCGTCCCACTCACAAAAAAGCGACTTGGGAAATGGAGCTCAGGGGCACTGCACTTCCCAAACCTGCAGAGTTCTAAACGATAACTATCGCCCCAAAATATATTGAGGTCAGGCTACGAAGAGGCGCTGAACGCAAGGCAGAACTGCAGGAAACGGATGTCAACGGGTACATCGGAATGGCCCCGATAGCACATGAAAAGCGCCAGAACGTGGACAATGATGCGGTTGGCCAAAAAGGGCGTATGCGTTTTTTCCTGAATATATTCAGGAAAAAACGCATACGCCCTTTTTGGCCAACCAAGCAACCTGGGAGAGCAAATCAGCACTACAAAGAAATCTCTCGCCCCCCCCCCCGGGGCAAAAGGGCCAGGCGAAAAAAGTCTAAAAACCAGAAAGGCAGGACAGCCCACGGAGTCAAGGGAGCCTTGTTAAGCTGATGGGCGGGATGTCAATGGCCAACAGCCAATCTTCACAAGTGTATCCTCTTTCCCAAACCATGTAAAACACAGAACCACAGAGCATAGGGCACTTCCACACATGGGTGTTGACCTTGGGAAAAGGAAAAAATCAACCAGACACAGGGACCCCAAAGTTGAGGGCTGCTGTCTTGACAAGAACCTCCACTCCGGTACACGTTTCACATCCCAAGAAAGAGCCAAGTGGACAAAGACGAGTGGACAAGTGGACAAAGACAAGTGGACAAGTGGACAAGTGGTGCTACGTAGGTCCAATGGAGTGTCACTCAGCCATGAAATCCACGTCATGAGGCTGGTAGCAGCATCCTGAGTGGATTTAGGTACGATCATCCTCAGTGAAATAAGTCCCACAAAAAAAGAAACTTATGATATCACTTATCGAGGGAATGTAAAAATCGCTCCCCATGCACTGAATCCCCAAACAGAACAGAGTCACGCTTTTAGAAAACACACTTATGCCTGCTTCAGGGGAAAGGTGAGGTGGGGTGACGCATAAAACTCGAGTTTGAAATGAGCACAGATACCCTTCCGAAAACCGAATATGGAATGGACACGACCTACTCCTTGCTCAATCAACTGGACTCACCAGACCCTGTTCATCGCACAAGTATCTATCCGACTAGTAAGCATCTTAAAAGCTAAGTCTTGATATCTCTGTGTAAGTGCATCAAGTGTGTGTAAAGCGGCCTAAAACCAGCAGGGAAAATCAGCTCAGACCCATTCTGAGGATACATTTCCAACACAAAGAAGAAACAAGCAGGGCAAAACAGAGAGAAATTCTTCCAAAATGCGTTCAGGGACTGGCATGCAACCAGGATTGACCACATCTACAGCCCCAGCGGCAGAAGACATAAGGCTGGACACTCTTGGGGCTGAGACGATTGGTGAGGTTGGGAAAGCAAATGCAGACCCTTGAAAGGAATCCTGCGTGCTCCCCATTCCATGGGTCCCAACTCTCCAGGTTCAACGCAATCTTCCGACAGCGAAAGCACTCATTGGAAACCCAGCGGTTGCTACACCGTGGGATCGGGAAAGCTTTCTGAAACTCACCTCAGTTTTCATCTCCTGGTGCTCGTGTTCTCCATTCAGGCCCCCTTACTAACAATCTCCCCACTTGGAGACTCGGCGCCTTTCCATGCCTCTTTCGTACCGTCTGCAATTTGTCCGCAGGATGAACTGCAAGAGGGGGAACCAATGAGAGACTCGCTGGAGGTGTTTGGTCGGGCACATGTCACTCTCATTTCCCATCACGAAGAAGAATTCACCAGCGGTTCAGCCTGCCACCCCGGATCGACAATAGGGCGTGAAGCCATCCAGCCGTGTTGCGTCCCACTCACAAAAAAGCGACTTGGGAAATGGAGCTCAGGGGCACTGCACTTCCCAAACCTGCAGAGTTCTAAACGATAACTATCGCCCCAAAATATATTGAGGTCAGGCTACGAAGAGGCGCTGAACGCAAGGCAGAACTGCAGGAAACGGATGTCAACGGGTACATCGGAATGGCCCCGATAGCACATGAAAAGCGCCAGAACGTGGACAATGATGCGGTTGGCCAAAAAGGGCGTATGCGTTTTTTCCTGAATATATTCAGGAAAAAACGCATACGCCCTTTTTGGCCAACCAAGCAACCTGGGAGAGCAAATCAGCACTACAAAGAAATCTCTCGCCCCCCCCCCCCACGGGGCAAAAGGGCCAGGAGAAAAAAGTCTAAAAACCAGAAAGGCAGGACAGCCCACGGAGTCAAGGGAGCCTTGTTAAGCTGATGGGCGGGATGTCAATGGCCAACAGCCAATCTTCACAAGTGTATCCTCTTTCCCAAACCATGTAAAACACAGAACCACAGAGCATAGGGCACTTCCACACATGGGCGTTGACCTTGGGAAAATGAAAAAATCAACCAGACACAGGGACCCCAAAGTTGAGGGCTGCTGTCTTGACAAGAACCTCCACTCCGGTACACGTTTCATATCCCAGGAAAGAGCCAAGTGGACAAAGACGAGTGGACAAGTGGACAAAGACAAGTGGACAAGTGGACAAGTGGTGCTACGTAGGTCCAATGGAGTGTCACTCAGCCATGAAATCCACGTCATGAGGCTGGTAGCAGCATCCTGAGTGGATTTAGGTACGATCATCCTCAGTGAAATAAGTCCCACAAAAAAAGAAACTTATGATATCACTTATCGAGGGAATGTAAAAATCGCTCCCCATGCACTGAATCCCCAAACAGAACAGAGTCACGCTTTTAGAAAACACACTTATGCCTGCTTCAGGGGAAAGGTGAGGTGGGGTGACGCATAAAACTCGAGTTTGAAATGAGCACAGATACCCTTCCGAAAACCGAATATGGAATGGACACGACCTACTCCTTGCTCAATCAACTGGACTCACCAGACCCTGTTCATCGCACAAGTATCTATCCGACTAGTAAGCATCTTAAAAGCTAAGTCTTGATATCTCTGTGTAAGTGCATCAAGTGTGTGTAAAGCGGCCTAAAACCAGCAGGGAAAATCAGCTCAGACCCATTCTGAGGATACATTTCCAACATAAAGAAGAAACAAGCAGGGCAAAACAGAGAGAAATTCTTCCAAAATGCGTTCAGGGACTGGCATGCAACCAGGATTGACCACATCTACAGCCCCAGCGGCAGAAGACATAAGGCTGGACACTCTTGGGGCTGAGACGATTGGTGAGGTTGGGAAAGCAAATGCAGACCCTTGAAAGGAATCCTGCGTGCTCCCCATTCCATGGGTCCCAACTCTCCAGGTTCAACGCAATCTTCCGACAGCGAAAGCACTCATTGGAAACCCAGCGGTTGCTACACCGTGGGATCGGGAAAGCTTTCTGAAACTCACCTCAGTTTTCATCTCCTGGTGCTCGTGTTCTCCATTCAGGCCCCCTTACTAACAATCTCCCCACTTGGAGACTCGGCGCCTTTCCATGCCTCTTTCGTACCGTCTGCAATTTGTCCGCAGGATGAACTGCAAGAGGGGGAACCAATGAGAGACTCGCTGGAGGTGTTTGGTCGGGCACATGTCACTCTCATTTCCCATCACGAAGAAGAATTCACCAGCGGTTCAGCCTGCCACCCCGGATCGACAATAGGGCGTGAAGCCATCCAGCCGTGTTGCGTCCCACTCACAAAAAAGCGACTTGGGAAATGGAGCTCAGGGGCACTGCACTTCCCAAACCTGCAGAGTTCTAAACGATAACTATCGCCCCAAAATATATTGAGGTCAGGCTACGAAGAGGCGCTGAACGCAAGGCAGAACTGCAGGAAACGGATGTCAACGGGTACATCGGAATGGCCCCGATAGCACATGAAAAGCGCCAGAACGTGGACAATGATGCGGTTGGCCAAAAAGGGCGTATGCGTTTTTTCCTGAATATATTCAGGAAAAAACGCATACGCCCTTTTTGGCCAACCAAGCAACCTGGGAGAGCAAATCAGCACTACAAAGAAATCTCTCGCCCCCCCCCACCCCGGGGCAAAAGGGCCAGGCGAAAAAAGTCTAAAAACCAGAAAGGCAGGACAGCCCACGGAGTCAAGGGAGCCTTGTTAAGCTGATGGGCGGGATGTCAATGGCCAACAGCCAATCTTCACAAGTGTATCCTCTTTCCCAAACCATGTAAAACACAGAACCACAGAGCATAGGGCACTTCCACACATGGGCGTTGACCTTGGGAAAATGAAAAAATCAACCAGACACAGGGACCCCAAAGTTGAGGGCTGCTGTCTTGACAAGAACCTCCACTCCGGTACACGTTTCATATCCCAGGAAAGAGCCAAGTGGACAAAGACGAGTGGACAAGTGGACAAAGACAAGTGGACAAGTGGACAAGTGGTGCTACGTAGGTCCAATGGAGTGTCACTCAGCCATGAAATCCACGTCATGAGGCTGGTAGCAGCATCCTGAGTGGATTTAGGTACGATCATCCTCAGTGAAATAAGTCCCACAAAAAAAGAAACTTATGATATCACTTATCGAGGGAATGTAAAAATCGCTCCCCATACACTGAATCCCCAAACAGAACAGAGTCACGCTTTTAGAAAACACACTTATGCCTGCTTCAGGGGAAAGGTGAGGTGCGGTGACGCATAAAACTCGAGTTTGAAATGAGCACAGATACCCTTCCGAAAACCGAATATGGAATGGACACGACCTACTCCTTGCTCAATCAACTGGACTCACCAGACCCTGTTCATCGCACAAGTATCTATCCGACTAGTAAGCATCTTAAAAGCTAAGTCTTGATATCTCTGTGTAAGTGCATCAAGTGTCTGTAAAGCGGCCTAAAACCAGCAGGGAAAATCAGCTCAGACCCATTCTGAGGATACATTTCCAACATAAAGAAGAAACAAGCAGGGCAAAACAGAGAGAAATTCTTCCAAAATGCGTTCAGGGACTGGCATGCAACCAGGATTGACCACATCTACAGCCCCAGCGGCAGAAGACATAAGGCTGGACACTCTTGGGGCTGAGACGATTGGTGAGGTTGGGAAAGCAAATACAGACCCTTGAAAGGAATCCTGCGTGCTCCCCATTCCATGGGTCCCAACTCTCCAGGTTCAACGCAATCTTCCGACAGCGAAAGCACTCATTGGAAACCCAGCGGTTGCTACACCGTGGGATCGGGAAAGCTTTCTGAAACTCACCTCAGTTTTCATCTCCTGGTGCTCGTGTTCTCCATTCAGGCCCCCTTACTAACAATCTCCCCACTTGGAGACTCGGCGCCTTTCCATGCCTCTTTCGTACCGTCTGCAATTTGTCCGCAGGATGAACTGCAAGAGGGGGAACCAATGAGAGACTCGCTGGAGGTGTTTGGTCGGGCACATGTCACTCTCATTTCCCATCACGAAGAAGAATTCACCAGCGGTTCAGCCTGCCACCCCGGATCGACAATAGGGCGTGAAGCCATCCAGCCGTGTTGCGTCCCACTCACAAAAAAGCGACTTGGGAAATGGAGCTCAGGGGCACTGCACTTCCCAAACCTGCAGAGTTCTAAACGATAACTTTCGCCCCAAAATATATTGAGGTCAGGCTACGAAGAGGCGCTGAACGCAAGGCAGAACTGCAGGAAACGGATGTCAACGGGTACATCGGAATGGCCCCGATAGCACATGAAAAGCGCCAGAACGTGGACAATGATGCGGTTGGCCAAAAAGGGCGTATGCGTTTTTTCCTGAATATATTCAGGAAAAAACGCATACGCCCTTTTTGGCCAACCAAGCAACCTGGGAGAGCAAATCAGCACTACAAAGAAATCTCTCGCCCCACCCCACCCCGGGGCAAAAGGGCCAGGCGAAAAAAGTCTAAAAACCAGAAAGGCAGGACAGCCCACGGAGTCAAGGGAGCCTTGTTAAGCTGATGGGCGGGATGTCAATGGCCAACAGCCAATCTTCACAAGTGTATCCTCTTTCCCAAACCATGTAAAACACAGAACCACAGAGCATAGGGCACTTCCACACATGGGCGTTGACCTTGGGAAAATGAAAAAATCAACCAGACACAGGGACCCCAAAGTTGAGGGCTGCTGTCTTGACAAGAACCTCCACTCCGGTACACGTTTCATATCCCAGGAAAGAGCCAAGTGGACAAAGACGAGTGGACAAGTGGACAAAGACAAGTGGACAAGTGGACAAGTGGTGCTACGTAGGTCCAATGGAGTGTCACTCAGCCATGAAATCCACGTCATGAGGCTGGTAGCAGCATCCTGAGTGGATTTAGGTACGATCATCCTCAGTGAAATAAGTCCCACAAAAAAAGAAACTTATGATATCACTTATCGAGGGAATGTAAAAATCGCTCCCCATGAACGGAATCCCCAAACAGAACAGAGTCACGCTTTTAGAAAACACACTTATGCCTGCTTCAGGGGAAAGGTGAGGTGGGGTGACGCATAAAACTCGAGTTTGAAATGAGCACAGATACCCTTCCGAAAACCGAATATGGAATGGACACGACCTACTCCTTGCTCAATCAACTGGACTCACCAGACCCTGTTCATCGCACAAGTATCTATCCGACTAGTAAGCATCTTAAAAGCTAAGTCTTGATATCTCTGTGTAAGTGCATCAAGTGTGTGTAAAGCGGCCTAAAACCAGCAGGGAAAATCAGCTCAGACCCATTCTGAGGATACATTTCCAACATAAAGAAGAAACAAGCAGGGCAAAACAGAGAGAAATTCTTCCAAAATGCGTTCAGGGACTGGCATGCAACCAGGATTGACCACATCTACAGCCCCAGCGGCAGAAGACATAAGGCTGGACACTCTTGGGGCTGAGACGATTGGTGAGGTTGGGAAAGCAAATGCAGACCCTTGAAAGGAATCCTGCGTGCTCCCCATTCCATGGGTCCCAACTCTCCAGGTTCAACGCAATCTTCCGACAGCGAAAGCACTCATTGGAAACCCAGCGGTTGCTACACCGTGGGATCGGGAAAGCTTTCTGAAACTCACCTCAGTTTTCATCTCCTGGTGCTCGTGTTCTCCATTCAGGCCCCCTTACTAACAATCTCCCCACTTGGAGACTCGGCGCCTTTCCATGCCTCTTTCGTACCGTCTGCAATTTGTCCGCAGGATGAACTGCAAGAGGGGGAACCAATGAGAGACTCGCTGGAGGTGTTTGGTCGGGCACATGTCACTCTCATTTCCCATCACGAAGAAGAATTCACCAGCGGTTCAGCCTGCCACCCCGGATCGACAATAGGGCGTGAAGCCATCCAGCCGTGTTGCGTCCCACTCACAAAAAAGCGACTTAGGAAATGGAGCTCAGGGGCACTGCACTTCCCAAACCTGCAGAGTTCTAAACGATAACTTTCGCCCCAAAATATATTGAGCGCAGGCTACGAAGAGGCGCTGAACGCAAGGCAGAACTGCAGGAAACGGATGTCAACGGGTACATCGGAATGGCCCCGATAGCACATGAAAAGCGCCAGAACGTGGACAATGATGCGGTTGGCCAAAAAGGGCGTATGCGTTTTTTCCTGAATATATTCAGGAAAAAACGCATACGCCCTTTTTGGCCAACCAAGCAACCTGGGAGAGCAAATCAGCACTACAAAGAAATCTCTCGCCCCACCCCACCCCGGGGCAAAAGGGCCAGGCGAAAAAAGTCTAAAAACCAGAAAGGCAGGACAGCCCACGGAGTCAAGGGAGCCTTGTTAAGCTGATGGGCGGGATGTCAATGGCCAACAGCCAATCTTCACAAGTGTATCCTCTTTCCCAAACCATGTAAAACACAGAACCACAGAGCATAGGGCACTTCCACACATGGGCGTTGACCTTGGGAAAATGAAAAAATCAACCAGACACAGGGACCCCAAAGTTGAGGGCTGCTGTCTTGACAAGAACCTCCACTCCGGTACACGTTTCATATCCCAGGAAAGAGCCAAGTGGACAAGTGTTCAAAGACAAGTGGACAAGTGGACAAGTCGTGCTACGTAGGTCCAATGGAGTGTCACTCAGCCATGAAATCCACGTCATGAGGCTGGTAGCAGCATCCTGAGTGGATTTAGGTACGATCATCCTCAGTGAAATAAGTCCCACAAAAAAAGAAACTTATGATATCACTTATCGAGGGAATGTAAAAATCGCTCCCCATGAACGGAATCCCCAAACAGAACAGAGTCACGCTTTTAGAAAACACACTTATGCCTGCTTCAGGGGAAAGGTGAGGTGGGGTGACGCATAAAACTCGAGTTTGAAATGAGCACAGATACCCTTCCGAAAACCGAATATGGAATGGACACGACCTACTCCTTGCTCAATCAACTGGACTCACCAGACCCTGTTCATCGCACAAGTATCTATCCGACTAGTAAGCATCTTCAAAGCTAAGTCTTGATATCTCTGTGTAAGTGCATCAAGTGTGTGTAAAGCGGCCTAAAACCAGCAGGGAAAATCAGCTCAGACCCATTCTGAGGATACATTTCCAACATAAAGAAGAAACAAGCAGGGCAAAACAGAGAGAAATTCTTCCAAAATGCGTTCAGGGACTGGCATGCAACCAGGATTGACCACATCTACAGCCCCAGCGGCAGAAGACATAAGGCTGGACACTCTTGGGGCTGAGACGATTGGTGAGGTTGGGAAAGCAAATGCAGACCCTTGAAAGGAATCCTGCGTGCTCCCCATTCCATGGCTCCCAACTCTCCAGGTTCAACGCAATCTTCCGACAGCGAAAGCACTCATTGGAAACCCAGCGGATGCTACACCGTGGGATCGGGAAAGCTTTCTGAAACTCACCTCAGTTTTCATCTCCTGGTGCTCGTGTTCTCCATTCAGGCCCCCTTACTAACAATCTCCCCACTTGGAGACTCGGCGCCTTTCCATGCCTCTTTCGTACCGTCTGCAATTTGTCCGCAGGATGAACTGCAAGAGGGGGAACCAATGAGAGACTCGCTGGAGGTGTTTGGTCGGGCACATGTCACTCTCATTTCCCATCACGAAGAAGAATTCACCAGCGGTTCAGCCTGCCACCCCGGATCGACAATAGGGCGTGAAGCCATCCAGCCGTGTTGCGTCCCACTCACAAAAAAGCGACTTGGGAAATGGAGCTCAGGGGCACTGCACTTCCCAAACCTGCAGAGTTCTAAACGATAACTATCGCCCCAAAATATATTGAGGTCAGGCTACGAAGAGGCGCTGAACGCAAGGCAGAACTGCAGGAAACGGATGTCAACGGGTACATCGGAATGGCCCCGATAGCACATGAAAAGCGCCAGAACGTGGACAATGATGCGGTTGGCCAAAAAGGGCGTATGCGTTTTTTCCTGAATATATTCAGGAAAAAACGCATACGCCCTTTTTGGCCAACCAAGCAACCTGGGAGAGCAAATCAGCACTACAAAGAAATCTCTCGCCCCCCCCCCCCCGGGGCAAAAGGGCCAGGCGAAAAAAGTCTAAAAACCAGAAAGGCAGGACAGCCCACGGAGTCAAGGGAGCCTTGTTAAGCTGATGGGCGGGATGTCAATGGCCAACAGCCAATCTTCACAAGTGTATCCTCTTTCCCAAACCATGTAAAACACAGAACCACAGAGCATAGGGCACTTCCACACATGGGTGTTGACCTTGGGAAAAGGAAAAAATCAACCAGACACAGGGACCCCAAAGTTGAGGGCTGCTGTCTTGACAAGAACCTCCACTCCGGTACACGTTTCACATCCCAAGAAAGAGCCAAGTGGACAAAGACGAGTGGACAAGTGGACAAAGACAAGTGGACAAGTGGACAAGTGGTGCTACGTAGGTCCAATGGAGTGTCACTCAGCCATGAAATCCACGTCATGAGGCTGGTAGCAGCATCCTGAGTGGATTTAGGTACGATCATCCTCAGTGAAATAAGTCCCACAAAAAAAGAAACTTATGATATCACTTATCGAGGGAATGTAAAAATCGCTCCCCATGCACTGAATCCCCAAACAGAACAGAGTCACGCTTTTAGAAAACACACTTATGCCTGCTTCAGGGGAAAGGTGAGGTGGGGTGACGCATAAAACTCGAGTTTGAAATGAGCACAGATACCCTTCCGAAAACCGAATATGGAATGGACACGACCTACTCCTTGCTCAATCAACTGGACTCACCAGACCCTGTTCATCGCACAAGTATCTATCCGACTAGTAAGCATCTTAAAAGCTAAGTCTTGATATCTCTGTGTAAGTGCATCAAGTGTGTGTAAAGCGGCCTAAAACCAGCAGGGAAAATCAGCTCAGACCCATTCTGAGGATACATTTCCAACACAAAGAAGAAACAAGCAGGGCAAAACAGAGAGAAATTCTTCCAAAATGCGTTCAGGGACTGGCATGCAACCAGGATTGACCACATCTACAGCCCCAGCGGCAGAAGACATAAGGCTGGACACTCTTGGGGCTGAGACGATTGGTGAGGTTGGGAAAGCAAATGCAGACCCTTGAAAGGAATCCTGCGTGCTCCCCATTCCATGGGTCCCAACTCTCCAGGTTCAACGCAATCTTCCGACAGCGAAAGCACTCATTGGAAACCCAGCGGATGCTACACCGTGGGATCGGGAAAGCTTTCTGAAACTCACCTCAGTTTTCATCTCCTGGTGCTCGTGTTCTCCATTCAGGCCCCCTTACTAACAATCTCCCCACTTGGAGACTCGGCGCCTTTCCATGCCTCTTTCGTACCGTCTGCAATTTGTCCGCAGGATGAACTGCAAGAGGGGGAACCAATGAGAGACTCGCTGGAGGTGTTTGGTCGGGCACATGTCACTCTCATTTCCCATCACGAAGAAGAATTCACCAGCGGTTCAGCCTGCCACCCCGGATCGACAATAGGGCGTGAAGCCATCCAGCCGTGTTGCGTCCCACTCACAAAAAAGCGACTTGGGAAATGGAGCTCAGGGGCCCTGCACTTCCCAAACCTGCAGAGTTCTAAACGATAACTATCGCCCCAAAATATATTGAGGTCAGGCTACGAAGAGGCGCTGAACGCAAGGCAGAACTGCAGGAAACGGATGTCAACGGGTACATCGGAATGGCCCCGATAGCACATGAAAAGCGCCAGAACGTGGACAATGATGCGGTTGGCCAAAAAGGGCGTATGCGTTTTTTCCTGAATATATTCAGGAAAAAACGCATACGCCCTTTTTGGCCAACCAAGCAACCTGGGAGAGCAAATCAGCACTACAAAGAAATCTCTCGCCCCCCCCCGGGGCAAAAGGGCCAGGCGAAAAAAGTCTAAAAACCAGAAAGGCAGGACAGCCCACGGAGTCAAGGGAGCCTTGTTAAGCTGATGGGCGGGATGTCAATGGCCAACAGCCAATCTTCACAAGTGTATCCTCTTTCCCAAACCATGTAAAACACAGAACCACAGAGCATAGGGCACTTCCACACATGGGCGTTGACCTTGGGAAAATGAAAAAATCAACCAGACACAGGGACCCCAAAGTTGAGGGCTGCTGTCTTGACAAGAACCTCCACTCCGGTACACGTTTCATATCCCAGGAAAGAGCCAAGTGGACAAAGACGAGTGGACAAGTGGACAAAGACAAGTGGACAAGTGGACAAGTGGTGCTACGTAGGTCCAATGGAGTGTCACTCAGCCATGAAATCCACGTCATGAGGCTGGTAGCAGCATCCTGAGTGGATTTAGGTACGATCATCCTCAGTGAAATAAGTCCCACAAAAAAAGAAACTTATGATATCACTTATCGAGGGAATGTAAAAATCGCTCCCCATGCACTGAATCCCCAAACAGAACAGAGTCACGCTTTTAGAAAACACACTTATGCCTGCTTCAGGGGAAAGGTGAGGTGGGGTGACGCATAAAACTCGAGTTTGAAATGAGCACAGATACCCTTCTGAAAACCGAATATGGAATGGACACGACCTACTCCTTGCTCAATCAACTGGACTCACCAGACCCTGTTCATCGCACAAGTATCTATCCGACTAGTAAGCATCTTCAAAGCTAAGTCTTGATATCTCTGTGTAAGTGCATCAAGTGTGTGTAAAGCGGCCTAAAACCAGCAGGGAAAATCAGCTCAGACCCATTCTGAGGATACATTTCCAACACAAAGAAGAAACAAGCAGGGCAAAACAGAGAGAAATTCTTCCAAAATGCGTTCAGGGACTGGCATGCAACCAGGATTGACCACATCTACAGCCCCAGCGGCAGAAGACATAAGGCTGGACACTCTTGGGGCTGAGACGATTGGTGAGGTTGGGAAAGCAAATGCAGACCCTTGAAAGGAATCCTGCGTGCTCCCCATTCCATGGGTCCCAACTCTCCAGGTTCAACGCAATCTTCCGACAGCGAAAGCACTCATTGGAAACCCAGCGGTTGCTACACCGTGGGATCGGGAAAGCTTTCTGAAACTCACCTCAGTTTTCATCTCCTGGTGCTCGTGTTCTCCATTCAGGCCCCCTTACTAACAATCTCCCCACTTGGAGACTCGGCGCCTTTCCATGCCTCTTTCGTACCGTCTGCAATTTGTCCGCAGGATGAACTGCAAGAGGGGGAACCAATGAGAGACTCGCTGGAGGTGTTTGGTCGGGCACATGTCACTCTCATTTCCCATCACGAAGAAGAATTCACCAGCGGTTCAGCCTGCCACCCCGGATCGACAATAGGGCGTGAAGCCATCCAGCCGTGTTGCGTCCCACTCACAAAAAAGCGACTTGGGAAATGGAGCTCAGGGGCACTGCACTTCCCAAACCTGCAGAGTTCTAAACGATAACTTTCGCCCCAAAATATATTGAGCGCAGGCTACGAAGAGGCGCTGAACGCAAGGCAGAACTGCAGGAAACGGATGTCAACGGGTACATCGGAATGGCCCCGATAGCACATGAAAAGCGCCAGAACGTGGACAATGATGCGGTTGGCCAAAAAGGGCGTATGCGTTTTTTCCTGAATATATTCAGGAAAAAACGCATACGCCCTTTTTGGCCAACCAAGCAACCTGGGAGAGCAAATCAGCACTACAAAGAAATCTCTCGCCCCCCCCCACCCCGGGGCAAAAGGGCCAGGCGAAAAAAGTCTAAAAACCAGAAAGGCAGGACAGCCCACGGAGTCAACGGAGCCTTGTTAAGCTGATGGGCGGGATGTCAATGGCCAACAGCCAATCTTCACAAGTGTATCCTCTTTCCCAAACCATGTAAAACACAGAACCACAGAGCATAGGGCACTTCCACACATGGGCGTTGACCTTGGGAAAATGAAAAAATCAACCAACACAGGGACCCCAAAGTTGAGGGCTGCTGTCTTGACAAGAACCTCCACTCCGGTACACGTTTCATATCCCAGGAAAGAGCCAAGTGGACAAAGACGAGTGGACAAGTGGACAAAGACAAGTGGACAAGTGGACAAGTGGTGCTACGTAGGTCCAATGGAGTGTCACTCAGCCATGAAATCCACGTCATGAGGCTGGTAGCAGCATCCTGAGTGGATTTAGGTACGATCATCCTCAGTGAAATAAGTCCCACAAAAAAAGAAACTTATGATATCACTTATCGAGGGAATGTAAAAATCGCTCCCCATACACTGAATCCCCAAACAGAACAGAGTCACGCTTTTAGAAAACACACTTATGCCTGCTTCAGGGGAAAGGTGAGGTGCGGTGACGCATAAAACTCGAGTTTGAAATGAGCACAGATACCCTTCCGAAAACCGAATATGGAATGGACACGACCTACTCCTTGCTCAATCAACTGGACTCACCAGACCCTGTTCATCGCACAAGTATCTATCCGACTAGTAAGCATCTTAAAAGCTAAGTCTTGATATCTCTGTGTAAGTGCATCAAGTGTGTGTAAAGCGGCCTAAAACCAGCAGGGAAAATCAGCTCAGACCCATTCTGAGGATACATTTCCAACATAAAGAAGAAACAAGCAGGGCAAAAGAGAGAGAAATTCTTCCAAAATGCGTTCAGGGACGGGCATGCAACCAGGATTGACCACATCTACAGCCCCAGCGGCAGAAGACATAAGGCTGGACACTCTTGGGGCTGAGACGATTGGTGAGGTTGGGAAAGCAAATGCAGACCCTTGAAAGGAATCCTGCGTGCTCCCCATTCCATGGGTCCCAACTCTCCAGGTTCAACGCAATCTTCCGACAGCGAAAGCACTCATTGGAAACCCAGCGGTTGCTACACCGTGGGATCGGGAAAGCTTTCTGAAACTCACCTCAGTTTTCATCTCCTGGTGCTCGTGTTCTCCATTCAGGCCCCCTTACTAACAATCTCCCCACTTGGAGACTCGGCGCCTTTCCATGCCTCTTTCGTACCGTCTGCAATTTGTCCGCAGGATGAACTGCAAGAGGGGGAACCAATGAGAGACTCGCTGGAGGTGTTTGGTCGGGCACATGTCACTCTCATTTCCCATCACGAAGAAGAATTCACCAGCGGTTCAGCCTGCCACCCCGGATCGACAATAGGGCGTGAAGCCATCCAGCCGTGTTGCGTCCCACTCACAAAAAAGCGACTTGGGAAATGGAGCTCAGGGGCACTGCACTTCCCAAACCTGCAGAGTTCTAAACGATAACTTTCGCCCCAAAATATATTGAGCGCAGGCTACGAAGAGGCGCTGAACGCAAGGCAGAACTGCAGGAAACGGATGTCAACGGGTACATCGGAATGGCCCCGATAGCACATGAAAAGCGCCAGAACGTGGACAATGATGCGGTTGGCCAAAAAGGGCGTATGCGTTTTTTCCTGAATATATTCAGGAAAAAACGCATACGCCCTTTTTGGCCAACCAAGCAACCTGGGAGAGCAAATCAGCACTACAAAGAAATCTCTCGCCCCCCCCCCACCCCGGGGCAAAAGGGCCAGGCGAAAAAAGTCTAAAAACCAGAAAGGCAGGACAGCCCACGGAGTCAAGGGAGCCTTGTTAAGCTGATGGGCGGGATGTCAATGGCCAACAGCCAATCTTCACAAGTGTATCCTCTTTCCCAAACCATGTAAAACACAGAACCACAGAGCATAGGGCACTTCCACACATGGGCGTTGACCTTGGGAAAATGAAAAAATCAACCAGACACAGGGACCCCAAAGTTGAGGGCTGCTGTCTTGACAAGAACCTCCACTCCGGTACACGTTTCATATCCCAGGAAAGAGCCAAGTGGACAAGTGTTCAAAGACAAGTGGACAAGTGGACAAGTGGTGCTACGTAGGTCCAATGGAGTGTCACTCAGCCATGAAATCCACGTCATGAGGCTGGTAGCAGCATCCTGAGTGGATTTAGGTACGATCATCCTCAGTGAAATAAGTCCCACAAAAAAAGAAACTTATGATATCACTTATCGAGGGAATGTAAAAATCGCTCCCCATGAACGGAATCCCCAAACAGAACAGAGTCACGCTTTTAGAAAACACACTTATGCCTGCTTCAGGGGAAAGGTGAGGTGGGGTGACGCATAAAACTCGAGTTTGAAATGAGCACAGATACCCTTCCGAAAACCGAATATGGAATGGACACGACCTACTCCTTGCTCAATCAACTGGACTCACCAGACCCTGTTCATCGCACAAGTATCTATCCGACTAGTAAGCATCTTCAAAGCTAAGTCTTGATATCTCTGTGTAAGTGCATCAAGTGTGTGTAAAGCGGCCTAAAACCAGCAGGGAAAATCAGCTCAGACCCATTCTGAGGATACATTTCCAACATAAAGAAGAAACAAGCAGGGCAAAACAGAGAGAAATTCTTCCAAAATGCGTTCAGGGACTGGCATGCAACCAGGATTGACCACATCTACAGCCCCAGCGGCAGAAGACATAAGGCTGGACACTCTTGGGGCTGAGACGATTGGTGAGGTTGGGAAAGCAAATGCAGACCCTTGAAAGGAATCCTGCGTGCTCCCCATTCCATGGGTCCCAACTCTCCAGGTTCAACGCAATCTTCCGACAGCGAAAGCACTCATTGGAAACCCAGCGGATGCTACACCGTGGGATCGGGAAAGCTTTCTGAAACTCACCTCAGTTTTCATCTCCTGGTGCTCGTGTTCTCCATTCAGGCCCCCTTACTAACAATCTCCCCACTTGGAGACTCGGCGCCTTTCCATGCCTCTTTCGTACCGTCTGCAATTTGTCCGCAGGATGAACTGCAAGAGGGGGAACCAATGAGAGACTCGCTGGAGGTGTTTGGTCGGGCACATGTCACTCTCATTTCCCATCACGAAGAAGAATTCACCAGCGGTTCAGCCTGCCACCCCGGATCGACAATAGGGCGTGAAGCCATCCAGCCGTGTTGCGTCCCACTCACAAAAAAGCGACTTGGGAAATGGAGCTCAGGGGCACTGCACTTCCCAAACCTGCAGAGTTCTAAACGATAACTATCGCCCCAAAATATATTGAGGTCAGGCTACGAAGAGGCGCTGAACGCAAGGCAGAACTGCAGGAAACGGATGTCAACGGGTACATCGGAATGGCCCCGATAGCACATGAAAAGCGCCAGAACGTGGACAATGATGCGGTTGGCCAAAAAGGGCGTATGCGTTTTTTCCTGAATATATTCAGGAAAAAACGCATACGCCCTTTTTGGCCAACCAAGCAACCTGGGAGAGCAAATCAGCACTACAAAGAAATCTCTCGCCCCCCCCCCCCGGGGCAAAAGGGCCAGGCGAAAAAAGTCTAAAAACCAGAAAGGCAGGACAGCCCACGGAGTCAAGGGAGCCTTGTTAAGCTGATGGGCGGGATGTCAATGGCCAACAGCCAATCTTCACAAGTGTATCCTCTTTCCCAAACCATGTAAAACACAGAACCACAGAGCATAGGGCACTTCCACACATGGGCGTTGACCTTGGGAAAAGGAAAAAATCAACCAGACACAGGGACCCCAAAGTTGAGGGCTGCTGTCTTGACAAGAACCTCCACTCCGGTACACGTTTCACATCCCAAGAAAGAGCCAAGTGGACAAAGACGAGTGGACAAGTGGACAAAGACAAGTGGACAAGTGGACAAGTGGTGCTACGTAGGTCCAATGGAGTGTCACTCAGCCATGAAATCCACGTCATGAGGCTGGTAGCAGCATCCTGAGTGGATTTAGGTACGATCATCCTCAGTGAAATAAGTCCCACAAAAAAAGAAACTTATGATATCACTTATCGAGGGAATGTAAAAATCGCTCCCCATGCACTGAATCCCCAAACAGAACAGAGTCACGCTTTTAGAAAACACACTTATGCCTGCTTCAGGGGAAAGGTGAGGTGGGGTGACGCATAAAACTCGAGTTTGAAATGAGCACAGATACCCTTCTGAAAACCGAATATGGAATGGACACGACCTACTCCTTGCTCAATCAACTGGACTCACCAGACCCTGTTCATCGCACAAGTATCTATCCGACTAGTAAGCATCTTAAAAGCTAAGTCTTGATATCTCTGTGTAAGTGCATCAAGTGTGTGTAAAGCGGCCTAAAACCAGCAGGGAAAATCAGCTCAGACCCATTCTGAGGATACATTTCCAACACAAAGAAGAAACAAGCAGGGCAAAACAGAGAGAAATTCTTCCAAAATGCGTTCAGGGACTGGCATGCAACCAGGATTGACCACATCTACAGCCCCAGCGGCAGAAGACATAAGGCTGGACACTCTTGGGGCTGAGACGATTGGTGAGGTTGGGAAAGCAAATGCAGACCCTTGAAAGGAATCCTGCGTGCTCCCCATTCCATGGGTCCCAACTCTCCAGGTTCAACGCAATCTTCCGACAGCGAAAGCACTCATTGGAAACCCAGCGGTTGCTACACCGTGGGATCGGGAAAGCTTTCTGAAACTCACCTCAGTTTTCATCTCCTGGTGCTCGTGTTCTCCATTCAGGCCCCCTTACTAACAATCTCCCCACTTGGAGACTCGGCGCCTTTCCATGCCTCTTTCGTACCGTCTGCAATTTGTCCGCAGGATGAACTGCAAGAGGGGGAACCAATGAGAGACTCGCTGGAGGTGTTTGGTCGGGCACATGTCACTCTCATTTCCCATCACGAAGAAGAATTCACCAGCGGTTCAGCCTGCCACCCCGGATCGACAATAGGGCGTGAAGCCATCCAGCCGTGTTGCGTCCCACTCACAAAAAAGCGACTTGGGAAATGGAGCTCAGGGGCACTGCACTTCCCAAACCTGCAGAGTTCTAAACGATAACTATCGCCCCAAAATATATTGAGGTCAGGCTACGAAGAGGCGCTGAACGCAAGGCAGAACTGCAGGAAACGGATGTCAACGGGTACATCGGAATGGCCCCGATAGCACATGAAAAGCACCAGAACGTGGACAATGATGCGGTTGGCCAAAAAGGGCGTATGCGTTTTTTCCTGAATATATTCAGGAAAAAACGCATACGCCCTTTTTGGCCAACCAAGCAACCTGGGAGAGCAAATCAGCACTACAAAGAAATCTCTCGCCCCCCCCCGGGGCAAAAGGGCCAGGCGAAAAAAGTCTAAAAACCAGAAAGGCAGGACAGCCCACGGAGTCAAGGGAGCCTTGTTAAGCTGATGGGCGGGATGTCAATGGCCAACAGCCAATCTTCACAAGTGTATCCTCTTTCCCAAACCATGTAAAACACAGAACCACAGAGCATAGGGCACTTCCACACATGGGCGTTGACCTTGGGAAAATGAAAAAATCAACCAGACACAGGGACCCCAAAGTTGAGGGCTGCTGTCTTGACAAGAACCTCCACTCCGGTACACGTTTCATATCCCAGGAAAGAGCCAAGTGGACAAAGACGAGTGGACAAGTGGACAAAGACAAGTGGACAAGTGGACAAGTGGTGCTACGTAGGTCCAATGGAGTGTCACTCAGCCATGAAATCCACGTCATGAGGCTGGTAGCAGCATCCTGAGTGGATTTAGGTACGATCATCCTCAGTGAAATAAGTCCCACAAAAAAAGAAACTTATGATATCACTTATCGAGGGAATGTAAAAATCGCTCCCCATGCACTGAATCCCCAAACAGAACAGAGTCACGCTTTTAGAAAACACACTTATGCCTGCTTCAGGGGAAAGGTGAGGTGGGGTGACGCATAAAACTCGAGTTTGAAATGAGCACAGATACCCTTCTGAAAACCGAATATGGAATGGACACGACCTACTCCTTGCTCAATCAACTGGACTCACCAGACCCTGTTCATCGCACAAGTATCTATCCGACTAGTAAGCATCTTCAAAGCTAAGTCTTGATATCTCTGTGTAAGTGCATCAAGTGTGTGTAAAGCGGCCTAAAACCAGCAGGGAAAATCAGCTCAGACCCATTCTGAGGATACATTTCCAACACAAAGAAGAAACAAGCAGGGCAAAACAGAGAGAAATTCTTCCAAAATGCGTTCAGGGACTGGCATGCAACCAGGATTGACCACATCTACAGCCCCAGCGGCAGAAGACATAAGGCTGGACACTCTTGGGGCTGAGACGATTGGTGAGGTTGGGAAAGCAAATGCAGACCCTTGAAAGGAATCCTGCGTGCTCCCCATTCCATGGGTCCCAACTCTCCAGGTTCAACGCAATCTTCCGACAGCGAAAGCACTCATTGGAAACCCAGCGGATGCTACACCGTGGGATCGGGAAAGCTTTCTGAAACTCACCTCAGTTTTCATCTCCTGGTGCTCGTGTTCTCCATTCAGGCCCCCTTACTAACAATCTCCCCACTTGGAGACTCGGCGCCTTTCCATGCCTCTTTCGTACCGTCTGCAATTTGTCCGCAGGATGAACTGCAAGAGGGGGAACCAATGAGAGACTCGCTGGAGGTGTTTGGTCGGGCACATGTCACTCTCATTTCCCATCACGAAGAAGAATTCACCAGCGGTTCAGCCTGCCACCCCGGATCGACAATAGGGCGTGAAGCCATCCAGCCGTGTTGCGTCCCACTCACAAAAAAGCGACTTGGGAAATGGAGCTCAGGGGCACTGCACTTCCCAAACCTGCAGAGTTCTAAACGATAACTATCGCCCCAAAATATATTGAGGTCAGGCTACGAAGAGGCGCTGAACGCAAGGCAGAACTGCAGGAAACGGATGTCAACGGGTACATCGGAATGGCCCCGATAGCACATGAAAAGCGCCAGAACGTGGACAATGATGCGGTTGGCCAAAAAGGGCGTATGCGTTTTTTCCTGAATATATTCAGGAAAAAACGCATACGCCCTTTTTGGCCAACCAAGCAACCTGGGAGAGCAAATCAGCACTACAAAGAAATCTCTCGCCCCCCCCCCCCCCCGGGGCAAAAGGGCCAGGCGAAAAAAGTCTAAAAACCAGAAAGGCAGGACAGCCCACGGAGTCAAGGGAGCCTTGTTAAGCTGATGGGCGGGATGTCAATGGCCAACAGCCAATCTTCACAAGTGTATCCTCTTTCCCAAACCATGTAAAACACAGAACCACAGAGCATAGGGCACTTCCACACATGGGCGTTGACCTTGGGAAAATGAAAAAATCAACCAGACACAGGGACCCCAAAGTTGAGGGCTGCTGTCTTGACAAGAACCTCCACTCCGATACACGTTTCACATCCCAAGAAAGAGCCAAGTGGACAAAGACGAGTGGACAAGTGGACAAAGACAAGTGGACAAGTGGACAAGTGGTGCTACGTAGGTCCAATGGAGTGTCACTCAGCCATGAAATCCACGTCATGAGGCTGGTAGCAGCATCCTGAGTGGATTTAGGTACGATCATCCTCAGTGAAATAAGTCCCACAAAAAAAGAAACTTATGATATCACTTATCGAGGGAATGTAAAAATCGCTCCCCATGCACTGAATCCCCAAACAGAACAGAGTCACGCTTTTAGAAAACACACTTATGCCTGCTTCAGGGGAAAGGTGAGGTGGGGTGACGCATAAAACTCGAGTTTGAAATGAGCACAGATACCCTTCCGAAAACCGAATATGGAATGGACACGACCTACTCCTTGCTCAATCAACTGGACTCACCAGACCCTGTTCATCGCACAAGTATCTATCCGACTAGTAAGCATCTTCAAAGCTAAGTCTTGATATCTCTGTGTAAGTGCATCAAGTGTGTGTAAAGCGGCCTAAAACCAGCAGGGAAAATCAGCTCAGACCCATTCTGAGGATACATTTCCAACATAAAGAAGAAACAAGCAGGGCAAAACAGAGAAATTCTTCCAAAATGCGTTCAGGGACTGGCATGCAACCAGGATTGACCACATCTACAGCCCCAGCGGCAGAAGACATAAGGCTGGACACTCTTGGGGCTGAGACGATTGATGAGGTTGGGAAAGCAAATGCAGACCCTTGAAAGGAATCCTGCGTGCTCCCCATTCCATGGGTCCCAACTCTCCAGGTTCAACGCAATCTTCCGACAGCGAAAGCACTCATTGGAAACCCAGCGGTTGCTACACCGTGGGATCGGGAAAGCTTTCTGAAACTCACCTCAGTTTTCATCTCCTGGTGCTCGTGTTCTCCATTCAGGCCCCCTTACTAACAATCTCCCCACTTGGAGACTCGGCGCCTTTCCATGCCTCTTTCGTACCGTCTGCAATTTGTCCGCAGGATGAACTGCAAGAGGGGGAACCAATGAGAGACTCGCTGGAGGTGTTTGGTCGGGCACATGTCACTCTCATTTCCCATCACGAAGAAGAATTCACCAGCGGTTCAGCCTGCCACCCCGGATCGACAATAGGGCGTGAAGCCATCCAGCCGTGTTGCGTCCCACTCACAAAAAAGCGACTTGGGAAATGGAGCTCAGGGGCACTGCACTTCCCAAACCTGCAGAGTTCTAAACGATAACTATCGCCCCAAAATATATTGAGGTCAGGCTACGAAGAGGCGCTGAACGCAAGGCAGAACTGCAGGAAACGGATGTCAACGGGTACATCGGAATGGCCCCGATAGCACATGAAAAGCGCCAGAACGTGGACAATGATGCGGTTGGCCAAAAAGGGCGTATGCGTTTATGCGTTTTTTCCTGAATATATTCAGGAAAAAACGCATACGCCCTTTTTGGCCAACCAAGCAACCTGGGAGAGCAAATCAGCACTACAAAGAAATCTCTCGCCGCCCCCCCCCCCGGGGCAAAAGGGCCAGGCGAAAAAAGTCTAAAAACCAGAAAGGCAGGACAGCCCACGGAGTCAAGGGAGCCTTGTTAAGCTGATGGGCGGGATGTCAATGGCCAACAGCCAATCTTCACAAGTGTATCCTCTTTCCCAAACCATGTAAAACACAGAACCACAGATCATAGGGCACTTCCACACATGGGCGTTGACCTTGGGAAAATGAAAAAATCAACCAGACACAGGGACCCCAAAGTTGAGGGCTGCTGTCTTGACAAGAACCTCCACTCCGGTACACGTTTCATATCCCAGGAAAGAGCCAAGTGGACAAAGACGAGTGGACAAGTGGACAAAGACAAGTGGACAAGTGGACAAGTGGTGCTACGTAGGTCCAATGGAGTGTCACTCAGCCATGAAATCCACGTCATGAGGCTGGTAGCAGCATCCTGAGTGGATTTAGGTACGATCATCCTCAGTGAAATAAGTCCCACAAAAAAAGAAACTTATGATATCACTTATCGAGGGAATGTAAAAATCGCTCCCCATGAACGGAATCCCCAAACAGAACAGAGTCACGCTTTTAGAAAACACACTTATGCCTGCTTCAGGGGAAAGGTGAGGTGGGGTGACGCATAAAACTCGAGTTTGAAATGAGCACAGATACCCTTCCGAAAACCGAATATGGAATGGACACGACCTACTCCTTGCTCAATCAACTGGACTCACCAGACCCTGTTCATCGCACAAGTATCTATCCGACTAGTAAGCATCTTAAAAGCTAAGTCTTGATATCTCTGTGTAAGTGCATCAAGTGTGTGTAAAGCGGCCTAAAACCAGCAGGGAAAATCAGCTCAGACCCATTCTGAGGATACATTTCCAACATAAAGAAGAAACAAGCAGGGCAAAACAGAGAGAAATTCTTCCAAAATGCGTTCAGGGACTGGCATGCAACCAGGATTGACCACATCTACAGCCCCAGCGGCAGAAGACATAAGGCTGGACACTCTTGGGGCTGAGACGATTGGTGAGGTTGGGAAAGCAAATGCAGACCCTTGAAAGGAATCCTGCGTGCTCCCCATTCCATGGGTCCCAACTCTCCAGGTTCAACGCAATCTTCCGACAGCGAAAGCACTCATTGGAAACCCAGCGGTTGCTACACCGTGGGATCGGGAAAGCTTTCTGAAACTCACCTCAGTTTTCATCTCCTGGTGCTCGTGTTCTCCATTCAGGCCCCCTTACTAACAATCTCCCCACTTGGAGACTCGGCGCCTTTCCATGCCTCTTTCGTACCGTCTGCAATTTGTCCGCAGGATGAACTGCAAGAGGGGGAACCAATGAGAGACTCGCTGGAGGTGTTTGGTCGGGCACATGTCACTCTCATTTCCCATCACGAAGAAGAATTCACCAGCGGTTCAGCCTGCCACCCCGGATCGACAATAGGGCGTGAAGCCATCCAGCCGTGTTGCGTCCCACTCACAAAAAAGCGACTTGGGAAATGGAGCTCAGGGGCACTGCACTTCCCAAACCTGCAGAGTTCTAAACGATAACTATCGCCCCAAAATATATTGAGGTCAGGCTACGAAGAGGCGCTGAACGCAAGGCAGAACTGCAGGAAACGGATGTCAACGGGTACATCGGAATGGCCCCGATAGCACATGAAAAGCGCCAGAACGTGGACAATGATGCGGTTGGCCAAAAAGGGCGTATGCGTTTTTTCCTGAATATATTCAGGAAAAAACGCATACGCCCTTTTTGGCCAACCAAGCAACCTGGGAGAGCAAATCAGCACTACAAAGAAATCTCTCGCCCCCCCCCGGGGCAAAAGGGCCAGGCGAAAAAAGTCTAAAAACCAGAAAGGCAGGACAGCCCACGGAGTCAAGGGAGCCTTGTTAAGCTGATGGGCGGGATGTCAATGGCCAACAGCCAATCTTCACAAGTGTATCCTCTTTCCCAAACCATGTAAAACACAGAACCACAGAGCATAGGGCACTTCCACACATGGGCGTTGACCTTGGGAAAATGAAAAAATCAACCAGACACAGGGACCCCAAAGTTGAGGGCTGCTGTCTTGACAAGAACCTCCACTCCGGTACACGTTTCATATCCCAGGAAAGAGCCAAGTGGACAAAGACGAGTGGACAAGTGGACAAAGACAAGTGGACAAGTGGACAAGTGGTGCTACGTAGGTCCAATGGAGTGTCACTCAGCCATGAAATCCACGTCATGAGGCTGGTAGCAGCATCCTGAGTGGATTTAGGTACGATCATCCTCAGTGAAATAAGTCCCACAAAAAAAGAAACTTATGATATCACTTATCGAGGGAATGTAAAAATCGCTCCCCATGAACGGAATCCCCAAACAGAACAGAGTCACGCTTTTAGAAAACACACTTATGCCTGCTTCAGGGGAAAGGTGAGGTGGGGTGACGCATAAAACTCGAGTTTGAAATGAGCACAGATACCCTTCCGAAAACCGAATATGGAATGGACACGACCTACTCCTTGCTCAATCAACTGGACTCACCAGACCCTGTTCATCGCACAAGTATCTATCCGACTAGTAAGCATCTTAAAAGCTAAGTCTTGATATCTCTGTGTAAGTGCATCAAGTGTGTGTAAAGCGGCCTAAAACCAGCAGGGAAAATCAGCTCAGACCCATTCTGAGGATACATTTCCAACATAAAGAAGAAACAAGCAGGGCAAAACAGAGAGAAATTCTTCCAAAATGCGTTCAGGGACTGGCATGCAACCAGGATTGACCACATCTACAGCCCCAGCGGCAGAAGACATAAGGCTGGACACTCTTGGGGCTGAGACGATTGGTGAGGTTGGGAAAGCAAATGCAGACCCTTGAAAGGAATCCTGCGTGCTCCCCATTCCATGGGTCCCAACTCTCCAGGTTCAACGCAATCTTCCGACAGCGAAAGCACTCATTGGAAACCCAGCGGATGCTACACCGTGGGATCGGGAAAGCTTTCTGAAACTCACCTCAGTTTTCATCTCCTGGTGCTCGTGTTCTCCATTCAGGCCCCCTTACTAACAATCTCCCCACTTGGAGACTCGGCGCCTTTCCATGCCTCTTTCGTACCGTCTGCAATTTGTCCGCAGGATGAACTGCAAGAGGGGGAACCAATGAGAGACTCGCTGGAGGTGTTTGGTCGGGCACATGTCACTCTCATTTCCCATCACGAAGAAGAATTCACCAGCGGTTCAGCCTGCCACCCCGGATCGACAATAGGGCGTGAAGCCATCCAGCTGTGTTGCGTCCCACTCACAAAAAAGCGACTTGGGAAATGGAGCTCAGGGGCACTGCACTTCCCAAACCTGCAGAGTTCTAAACGATAACTATCGCCCCAAAATATATTGAGGTCAGGCTACGAAGAGGCGCTGAACGCAAGGCAGAACTGCAGGAAACGGATGTCAACGGGTACATCGGAATGGCCCCGATAGCACATGAAAAGCGCCAGAACGTGGACAATGATGCGGTTGGCCAAAAAGGGCGTATGCGTTTTTTCCTGAATATATTCAGGAAAAAACGCATACGCCCTTTTTGGCCAACCAAGCAACCTGGGAGAGCAAATCAGCACTACAAAGAAATCTCTCGCCCCCCACCCCGGGGCAAAAGGGCCAGGCGAAAAAAGTCTAAAAACCAGAAAGGCAGGACAGCCCACGGAGTCAAGGGAGCCTTGTTAAGCTGATGGGCGGGATGTCAATGGCCAACAGCCAATCTTCACAAGTGTATCCTCTTTCCCAAACCATGTAACACACAGAACCACAGAGCATAGGGCACTTCCACACATGGGCGTTGACCTTGGGAAAATGAAAAAATCAACCAGACACAGGGACCCCAAAGTTGAGGGCTGCTGTCTTGACAAGAACCTCCACTCCGGTACACGTTTCATATCCCAGGAAAGAGCCAAGTGGACAAAGACGAGTGGACAAGTGGACAAAGACAAGTGGACAAGTGGACAAGTGGTGCTACGTAGGTCCAATGGAGTGTCACTCAGCCATGAAATCCACGTCATGAGGCTGGTAGCAGCATCCTGAGTGGATTTAGGTACGATCATCCTCAGTGAAATAAGTCCCACAAAAAAGAAACTTATGATATCACTTATCGAGGGAATGTAAAAATCACTCCCCATGCACTGAATCCCCAAACAGAACAGAGTCACGCTTTTAGAAAACACACTTATGCCTGCTTCAGGGGAAAGGTGAGGTGGGGTGACGCATAAAACTCGAGTTTGAAATGAGCACAGATACCCTTCCGAAAACCGAATATGGAATGGACACGACCTACTCCTTGCTCAATCAACTGGACTCACCAGACCCTGTTCATCGCACAAGTATCTATCCGACTAGTAAGCATCTTAAAAGCTAAGTCTTGATATCTCTGTGTAAGTGCATCAAGTGTGTGTAAAGCGGCCTAAAACCAGCAGGGAAAATCAGCTCAGACCCATTCTGAGGATACATTTCCAACATAAAGAAGAAACAAGCAGGGCAAAACAGAGAGAAATTCTTCCAAAATGCGTTCAGGGACTGGCATGCAACCAGGATTGACCACATCTACAGCCCCAGCAGCAGAAGACATAAGGCTGGACACTCTTGGGGCTGAGACGATTGGTGAGGTTGGGAAAGCAAATGCAGACCCTTGAAAGGAATCCTGCGTGCTCCCCATTCCATGGGTCCCAACTCTCCAGGTTCAACGCAATCTTCCGACAGCGAAAGCACTCATTGGAAACCCAGCGGTTGCTACACCGTGGGATCGGGAAAGCTTTCTGAAACTCACCTCAGTTTTCATCTCCTGGTGCTCGTGTTCTCCATTCAGGCCCCCTTACTAACAATCTCCCCACTTGGAGACTCGGCGCCTTTCCATGCCTCTTTCGTACCGCCTGCAATTTGTCCGCAGGATGAACTGCAAGAGGGGGAACCAATGAGAGACTCGCTGGAGGTGTTTGGTTGGGCACATGTCACTCTCATTTCCCATCACGAAGAAGAATTCACCAGCGGTTCAGCCTGCCACCCCGGATCGACAATAGGGCGTGAAGCCATCCAGCCGTGTTGCGTCCCACTCACAAAAAAGCGACTTGGGAAATGGAGCTCAGGGGCACTGCACTTCCCAAACCTGCAGAGTTCTAAACGATAACTATCGCCCCAAAATATATTGAGGTCAGGCTACGAAGAGGCGCTGAACGCAAGGCAGAACTGCAGGAAACGGATGTCAACGGGTACATCGGAATGGCCCCGATAGCACATGAAAAGCGCCAGAACGTGGACAATGATGCGGTTGGCCAAAAAGGGCGTATGCGTTTTTTCCTGAATATATTCAGGAAAAAACGCATACGCCCTTTTTGGCCAACCAAGCAACCTGGGAGAGCAAATCAGCACTACAAAGAAATCTCTCGCCCCCCCCCGGGGCAAAAGGGCCAGGCGAAAAAAGTCTAAAAACCAGAAAGGCAGGACAGCCCACGGAGTCAAGGGAGCCTTGTTAAGCTGATGGGCGGGATGTCAATGGCCAACAGCCAATCTTCACAAGTGTATCCTCTTTTCCAAACCATGTAAAACACAGAACCACAGAGCATAGGGCACTTCCACACATGGGCGTTGACCTTGGGAAAATGAAAAAATCAACCAGACACAGGGACCCCAAAGTTGAGGGCTGCTGTCTTGACAAGAACCTCCACTCCGGTACACGTTTCATATCCCAGGAAAGAGCCAAGTGGACAAAGACGAGTGGACAAGTTGACAAAGACAAGTGGACAAGTGGACAAGTGGTGCTACGTAGGTCCAATGGAGTGTCACTCAGCCATGAAATCCACGTCATGAGGCTGGTAGCAGCATCCTGAGTGGATTTAGGTACGATCATCCTCAGTGAAATAAGTCCCACAAAAAAAGAAACTTATGATATCACTTATCGAGGGAATGTAAAAATCGCTCCCCATGCACTGAATCCCCAAACAGAACAGAGTCACGCTTTTAGAAAACACACTTATGCCTGCTTCAGGGGAAAGGTGAGGTGGGGTGACGCATAAAACTCGAGTTTGAAATGAGCACAGATACCCTTCTGAAAACCGAATATGGAATGGACACGACCTACTCCTTGCTCAATCAACTGGACTCACCAGACCCTGTTCATCGCACAAGTATCTATCCGACTAGTAAGCATCTTAAAAGCTAAGTCTTGATATCTCTGTGTAAGTGCATCAAGTGTGTGTAAAGCGGCCTAAAACCAGCAGGGAAAATCAGCTCAGACACATTCTGAGGATACATTTCCAACATAAAGAAGAAACAAGCAGGGCAAAACAGAGAGAAATTCTTCCAAAATGCGTTCAGGGACTGGCATGCAACCAGGATTGACCACATCTACAGCCCCAGCGGCAGAAGACATAAGGCTGGACACTCTTGGGGCTGAGACGATTGGTGAGGTTGGGAAAGCAAATGCAGACCCTTGAAAGGAATCCTGCGTGCTCCCCATTCCATGGGTCCCAACTCTCCAGGTTCAACGCAATCTTCCGACAGCGAAAGCACTCATTGGAAACCCAGCGGATGCTACACCGTGGGATCGGGAAAGCTTTCTGAAACTCACCTCAGTTTTCATCTCCTGGTGCTCGTGTTCTCCATTCAGGCCCCCTTACTAACAATCTCCCCACTTGGAGACTCGGCGCCTTTCCATGCCTCTTTCGTACCGTCTGCAATTTGTCCGCAGGATGAACTGCAAGAGGGGGAACCAATGAGAGACTCGCTGGAGGTGTTTGGTCGGGCACATGTCACTCTCATTTCCCATCACGAAGAAGAATTCACCAGCGGTTCAGCCTGCCACCCCGGATCGACAATAGGGCGTGAAGCCATCCAGCCGTGTTGCGTCCCACTCACAAAAAAGCGACTTGGGAAATGGAGCTCAGGGGCACTGCACTTCCCAAACCTGCAGAGTTCTAAACGATAACTATCGCCCCAAAATATATTGAGGTCAGGCTACGAAGAGGCGCTGAACGCAAGGCAGAACTGCAGGAAACGGATGTCAACGGGTACATCGGAATGGCCCCGATAGCACATGAAAAGCGCCAGAACGTGGACAATGATGCGGTTGGCCAAAAAGGGCGTATGCGTTTTTTCCTGAATATATTCAGGAAAAAACGCATACGCCCTTTTTGGCCAACCAAGCAACCTGGGAGAGCAAATCAGCACTACAAAGAAATCTCTCGCCCCCCACCCCCGGGGCAAAAGGGCCAGGCGAAAAAAGTCTAAAAACCAGAAAGGCAGGACAGGCCACGGAGTCAAGGGAGCCTTGTTAAGCTGATGGGCGGGATGTCAATGGCCAACAGCCAATCTTCACAAGTGTATCCTCTTTCCCAAACCATGTAAAACACAGAACCACAGAGCATAGGGCACTTCCACACATGGGCGTTGACCTTGGGAAAATGAAAAAATCAACCAGACACAGGGACCCCAAAGTTGAGGGCTGCTGTCTTGACAAGAACCTCCACTCCGGTACACGTTTCATATCCCAGGAAAGAGCCAAGTGGACAAAGACGAGTGGACAAGTGGACAAAGACAAGTGGACAAGTGGACAAGTGGTGCTACGTAGGTCCAATGGAGTGTCACTCAGCCATGAAATCCACGTCATGAGGCTGGTAGCAGCATCCTGAGTGGATTTAGGTACGATCATCCTCAGTGAAATAAGTCCCACAAAAAAAGAAACTTATGATATCACTTATCGAGGGAATGTAAAAATCGCTCCCCATGCACTGAATCCCCAAACAGAACAGAGTCACGCTTTTAGAAAACACACTTATGCCTGCTTCAGGGGAAAGGTGAGGTGGGGTGACGCATAAAACTCGAGTTTGAAATGAGCACAGATACCCTTCCGAAAACCGAATATGGAATGGACACGACCTACTCCTTGCTCAATCAACTGGACTCACCAGACCCTGTTCATCGCACAAGTATCTATCCGACTAGTAAGCATCTTAAAAGCTAAGTCTTGATATCTCTGTGTAAGTGCATCAAGTGTGTGTAAAGCGGCCTAAAACCAGCAGGGAAAATCAGCTCAGACCCATTCTGAGGATACATTTCCAACACAAAGAAGAAACAAGCAGGGCAAAACAGAGAGAAATTCTTCCAAAATGCGTTCAGGGACTGGCATGCAACCAGGATTGACCACATCTACAGCCCCAGCGGCAGAAGACATAAGGCTGGACACTCTTGGGGCTGAGACGATTGGTGAGGTTGGGAAAGCAAATGCAGACCCTTGAAAGGAATCCTGCGTGCTCCCCATTCCATGGGTCCCAACTCTCCAGGTTCAACGCAATCTTCCGACAGCGAAAGCACTCATTGGAAACCCAGCGGATGCTACACCGTGGGATCGGGAAAGCTTTCTGAAACTCACCTCAGTTTTCATCTCCTGGTGCTCGTGTTCTCCATTCAGGCCCCCTTACTAACAATCTCCCCACTTGGAGACTCGGCGCCTTTCCATGCCTCTTTCGTACCGTCTGCAATTTGTCCGCAGGATGAACTGCAAGAGGGGGAACCAATGAGAGACTCGCTGGAGGTGTTTGGTCGGGCACATGTCACTCTCATTTCCCATCACGAAGAAGAATTCACCAGCGGTTCAGCCTGCCACCCCGGATCGACAATAGGGCGTGAAGCCATCCAGCCGTGTTGCGTCCCACTCACAAAAAAGCGACTTGGGAAATGGAGCTCAGGGGCACTGCACTTCCCAAACCTGCAGAGTTCTAAACGATAACTATCGCCCCAAAATATATTGAGGTCAGGCTACGAAGAGGCGCTGAACGCAAGGCAGAACTGCAGGAAACGGATGTCAACGGGTACATCGGAATGGCCCCGATAGCACATGAAAAGCGCCAGAACGTGGACAATGATGCGGTTGGCCAAAAAGGGCGTATGCGTTTTTTCCTGAATATATTCAGGAAAAAACGCATACGCCCTTTTTGGCCAACCAAGCAACCTGGGAGAGCAAATCAGCACTACAAAGAAATCTCTCGCCCCCCCCCGGGGCAAAAGGGCCAGGCGAAAAAAGTCTAAAAACCAGAAAGGCAGGACAGCCCACGGAGTCAAGGGAGCCTTGTTAAGCTGATGGGCGGGATGTCAATGGCCAACAGCCAATCTTCACAAGTGTATCCTCTTTCCCAAACCATGTAAAACACAGAACCACAGAGCATAGGGCACTTCCACACATGGGCGTTGACCTTGGGAAAATGAAAAAATCAACCAGACACAGGGACCCCAAAGTTGAGGGCTGCTGTCTTGACAAGAACCTCCACTCCGGTACACGTTTCATATCCCAGGAAAGAGCCAAGTGGACAAGTGTTCAAAGACAAGTGGACAAGTGGACAAGTGGTGCTACGTAGGTCCAATGGAGTGTCACTCAGCCATGAAATCCACGTCATGAGGCTGGTAGCAGCATCCTGAGTGGATTTAGGTACGATCATCCTCAGTGAAATAAGTCCCACAAAAAAAGAAACTTATGATATCACTTATCGAGGGAATGTAAAAATCACTCCCCATGCACTGAATCCCCAAACAGAACAGAGTCACGCTTTTAGAAAACACACTTATGCCTGCTTCAGGGGAAAGGTGAGGTGGGGTGACGCATAAAACTCGAGTTTGAAATGAGCACAGATACCCTTCCGAAAACCGAATATGGAATGGACACGACCTACTCCTTGCTCAATCAACTGGACTCACCAGACCCTGTTCATCGCACAAGTATCTATCCGACTAGTAAGCATCTTAAAAGCTAAGTCTTGATATCTCTGTGTAAGTGCATCAAGTGTGTGTAAAGCGGCCTAAAACCAGCAGGGAAAATCAGCTCAGACCCATTCTGAGGATACATTTCCAACATAAAGAAGAAACAAGCAGGGCAAAACAGAGAGAAATTCTTCCAAAATGCGTTCAGGGACTGGCATGCAACCAGGATTGACCACATCTACAGCCCCAGCGGCAGAAGACATAAGGCTGGACACTCTTGGGGCTGAGACGATTGGTGAGGTTGGGAAAGCAAATGCAGACCCTTGAAAGGAATCCTGCGTGCTCCCCATTCCATGGGTCCCAACTCTCCAGGTTCAACGCAATCTTCCGACAGCGAAAGCACTCATTGGAAACCCAGCGGTTGCTACACCGTGGGATCGGGAAAGCTTTCTGAAACTCACCTCAGTTTTCATCTCCTGGTGCTCGTGTTCTCCATTCAGGCCCCCTTACTAACAATCTCCCCACTTGGAGACTCGGCGCCTTTCCATGCCTCTTTCGTACCGTCTGCAATTTGTCCGCAGGATGAACTGCAAGAGGGGGAACCAATGAGAGACTCGCTGGAGGTGTTTGGTCGGGCACATGTCACTCTCATTTCCCATCACGAAGAAGAATTCACCAGCGGTTCAGCCTGCCACCCCGGATCGACAATAGGGCGTGAAGCCATCCAGCCGTGTTGCGTCCCACTCACAAAAAAGCGACTTGGGAAATGGAGCTCAGGGGCACTGCACTTCCCAAACCTGCAGAGTTCTAAACGATAACTATCGCCCCAAAATATATTGAGGTCAGGCTACGAAGAGGCGCTGAACGCAAGGCAGAACTGCAGGAAACGGATGTCAACGGGTACATCGGAATGGCCCCGATAGCACATGAAAAGCGCCAGAACGTGGACAATGATGCGGTTGGCCAAAAAGGGCGTATGCGTTTTTTCCTGAATATATTCAGGAAAAAACGCATACGCCCTTTTTGGCCAACCAAGCAACCTGGGAGAGCAAATCAGCACTACAAAGAAATCTCTCGCCCCCCCCCGGGGCAAAAGGGCCAGGCGAAAAAAGTCTAAAAACCAGAAAGGCAGGACAGCCCACGGAGTCAAGGGAGCCTTGTTAAGCTGATGGGCGGGATGTCAATGGCCAACAGCCAATCTTCACAAGTGTATCCTCTTTCCCAAACCATGTAAAACACAGAACCACAGAGCATAGGGCACTTCCACACATGGGCGTTGACCTTGGGAAAATGAAAAAATCAACCAGACACAGGGACCCCAAAGTTGAGGGCTGCTGTCTTGACAAGAACCTCCACTCCGGTACACGTTTCATATCCCAGGAAAGAGCCAAGTGGACAAAGACGAGTGGACAAGTGGACAAAGACAAGTGGACAAGTGGACAAGTGGTGCTACGTAGGTCCAATGGAGTGTCACTCAGCCATGAAATCCACGTCATGAGGCTGGTAGCAGCATCCTGAGTGGATTTAGGTACGATCATCCTCAGTGAAATAAGTCCCACAAAAAAAGAAACTTATGATATCACTTATCGAGGGAATGTAAAAATCGCTCCCCATGCACTGAATCCCCAAACAGAACAGAGTCACGCTTTTAGAAAACACACTTATGCCTGCTTCAGGGGAAAGGTGAGGTGGGGTGACGCATAAAACTCGAGTTTGAAATGAGCACAGATACCCTTCTGAAAACCGAATATGGAATGGACACGACCTACTCCTTGCTCAATCAACTGGACTCACCAGACCCTGTTCATCGCACAAGTATCTATCCGACTAGTAAGCATCTTAAAAGCTAAGTCTTGATATCTCTGTGTAAGTGCATCAAGTGTGTGTAAAGCGGCCTAAAACCAGCAGGGAAAATCAGCTCAGACACATTCTGAGGATACATTTCCAACATAAAGAAGAAACAAGCAGGGCAAAACAGAGAGAAATTCTTCCAAAATGCGTTCAGGGACTGGCATGCAACCAGGATTGACCACATCTACAGCCCCAGCGGCAGAAGACATAAGGCTGGACACTCTTGGGGCTGAGACGATTGGTGAGGTTGGGAAAGCAAATGCAGACCCTTGAAAGGAATCCTGCGTGCTCCCCATTCCATGGCTCCCAACTCTCCAGGTTCAACGCAATCTTCCGACAGCGAAAGCACTCATTGGAAACCCAGCGGATGCTACACCGTGGGATCGGGAAAGCTTTCTGAAACTCACCTCAGTTTTCATCTCCTGGTGCTCGTGTTCTCCATTCAGGCCCCCTTACTAACAATCTCCCCACTTGGAGACTCGGCGCCTTTCCATGCCTCTTTCGTACCGTCTGCAATTTGTCCGCAGGATGAACTGCAAGAGGGGGAACCAATGAGAGACTCGCTGGAGGTGTTTGGTCGGGCACATGTCACTCTCATTTCCCATCACGAAGAAGAATTCACCAGCGGTTCAGCCTGCCACCCCGGATCGACAATAGGGCGTGAAGCCATCCAGCCGTGTTGCGTCCCACTCACAAAAAAGCGACTTGGGAAATGGAGCTCAGGGGCACTGCACTTCCCAAACCTGCAGAGTTCTAAACGATAACTATCGCCCCAAAATATATTGAGGTCAGGCTACGAAGAGGCGCTGAACGCAAGGCAGAACTGCAGGAAACGGATGTCAACGGGTACATCGGAATGGCCCCGATAGCACATGAAAAGCGCCAGAACGTGGACAATGATGCGGTTGGCCAAAAAGGGCGTATGCGTTTTTTCCTGAATATATTCAGGAAAAAACGCATACGCCCTTTTTGGCCAACCAAGCAACCTGGGAGAGCAAATCAGCACTACAAAGAAATCTCTCGCCCCCCACCCCCGGGGCAAAAGGGCCAGGCGAAAAGTCTAAAAACCAGAAAGGCAGGACAGGCCACGGAGTCAAGGGAGCCTTGTTAAGCTGATGGGCGGGATGTCAATGGCCAACAGCCAATCTTCACAAGTGTATCCTCTTTCCCAAACCATGTAAAACACAGAACCACAGAGCATAGGGCACTTCCACACATGGGCGTTGACCTTGGGAAAATGAAAAAATCAACCAGACACAGGGACCCCAAAGTTGAGGGCTGCTGTCTTGACAAGAACCTCCACTCCGGTACACGTTTCATATCCCAGGAAAGAGCCAAGTGGACAAAGACGAGTGGACAAGTGGACAAAGACAAGTGGACAAGTGGACAAGTGGTGCTACGTAGGTCCAATGGAGTGTCACTCAGCCATGAAATCCACGTCATGAGGCTGGTAGCAGCATCCTGAGTGGATTTAGGTACGATCATCCTCAGTGAAATAAGTCCCACAAAAAAAGAAACTTATGATATCACTTATCGAGGGAATGTAAAAATCGCTCCCCATGCACTGAATCCCCAAACAGAACAGAGTCACGCTTTTAGAAAACACACTTATGCCTGCTTCAGGGGAAAGGTGAGGTGGGGTGACGCATAAAACTCGAGTTTGAAATGAGCACAGATACCCTTCCGAAAACCGAATATGGAATGGACACGACCTACTCCTTGCTCAATCAACTGGACTCACCAGACCCTGTTCATCGCACAAGTATCTATCCGACTAGTAAGCATCTTCAAAGCTAAGTCTTGATATCTCTGTGTAAGTGCATCAAGTGTGTGTAAAGCGGCCTAAAACCAGCAGGGAAAATCAGCTCAGACCCATTCTGAGGATACATTTCCAACATAAAGAAGAAACAAGCAGGGCAAAACAGAGAGAAATTCTTCCAAAATGCGTTCAGGGACTGGCATGCAACCAGGATTGACCACATCTACAGCCCCAGCGGCAGAAGACATAAGGCTGGACACTCTTGGGGCTGAGACGATTGGTGAGGTTGGGAAAGCAAATGCAGACCCTTGAAAGGAATCCTGCGTGCTCCCCATTCCATGGGTCCCAACTCTCCAGGTTCAACGCAATCTTCCGACAGCGAAAGCACTCATTGGAAACCCAGCGGATGCTACACCGTGGGATCGGGAAAGCTTTCTGAAACTCACCTCAGTTTTCATCTCCTGGTGCTCGTGTTCTCCATTCAGGCCCCCTTACTAACAATCTCCCCACTTGGAGACTCGGCGCCTTTCCATGCCTCTTTCGTACCGTCTGCAATTTGTCCGCAGGATGAACTGCAAGAGGGGGAACCAATGAGAGACTCGCTGGAGGTGTTTGGTCGGGCACATGTCACTCTCATTTCCCATCACGAAGAAGAATTCACCAGCGGTTCAGCCTGCCACCCCGGATCGACAATAGGGCGTGAAGCCATCCAGCCGTGTTGCGTCCCACTCACAAAAAAGCGACTTGGGAAATGGAGCTCAGGGGCACTGCACTTCCCAAACCTGCAGAGTTCTAAACGATAACTATCGCCCCAAAATATATTGAGGTCAGGCTACGAAGAGGCGCTGAACGCAAGGCAGAACTGCAGGAAACGGATGTCAACGGGTACATCGGAATGGCCCCGATAGCACATGAAAAGCGCCAGAACGTGGACAATGATGCGGTTGGCCAAAAAGGGCGTATGCGTTTTTTCCTGAATATATTCAGGAAAAAACGCATACGCCCTTTTTGGCCAACCAAGCAACCTGGGAGAGCAAATCAGCACTACAAAGAAATCTCTCGCCCCCCCCCGGGGCAAAAGGGCCAGGCGAAAAAAGTCTAAAAACCAGAAAGGCAGGACAGCCCACGGAGTCAAGGGAGCCTTGTTAAGCTGATGGGCGGGATGTCAATGGCCAACAGCCAATCTTCACAAGTGTATCCTCTTTCCCAAACCATGTAAAACACAGAACCACAGAGCATAGGGCACTTCCACACATGGGCGTTGACCTTGGGAAAATGAAAAAATCAACCAGACACAGGGACCCCAAAGTTGAGGGCTGCTGTCTTGACAAGAACCTCCACTCCGGTACACGTTTCATATCCCAGGAAAGAGCCAAGTGGACAAGTGTTCAAAGACAAGTGGACAAGTGGACAAGTGGTGCTACGTAGGTCCAATGGAGTGTCACTCAGCCATGAAATCCACGTCATGAGGCTGGTAGCAGCATCCTGAGTGGATTTAGGTACGATCATCCTCAGTGAAATAAGTCCCACAAAAAAAGAAACTTATGATATCACTTATCGAGGGAATGTAAAAATCACTCCCCATGCACTGAATCCCCAAACAGAACAGAGTCACGCTTTTAGAAAACACACTTATGCCTGCTTCAGGGGAAAGGTGAGGTGGGGTGACGCATAAAACTCGAGTTTGAAATGAGCACAGATACCCTTCCGAAAACCGAATATGGAATGGACACGACCTACTCCTTGCTCAATCAACTGGACTCACCAGACCCTGTTCATCGCACAAGTATCTATCCGACTAGTAAGCATCTTAAAAGCTAAGTCTTGATATCTCTGTGTAAGTGCATCAAGTGTGTGTAAAGCGGCCTAAAACCAGCAGGGAAAATCAGCTCAGACCCATTCTGAGGATACATTTCCAACATAAAGAAGAAACAAGCAGGGCAAAACAGAGAGAAATTCTTCCAAAATGCGTTCAGGGACTGGCATGCAACCAGGATTGACCACATCTACAGCCCCAGCGGCAGAAGACATAAGGCTGGACACTCTTGGGGCTGAGACGATTGGTGAGGTTGGGAAAGCAAATGCAGACCCTTGAAAGGAATCCTGCGTGCTCCCCATTCCATGGGTCCCAACTCTCCAGGTTCAACGCAATCTTCCGACAGCGAAAGCACTCATTGGAAACCCAGCGGTTGCTACACCGTGGGATCGGGAAAGCTTTCTGAAACTCACCTCAGTTTTCATCTCCTGGTGCTCGTGTTCTCCATTCAGGCCCCCTTACTAACAATCTCCCCACTTGGAGACTCGGCGCCTTTCCATGCCTCTTTCGTACCGTCTGCAATTTGTCCGCAGGATGAACTGCAAGAGGGGGAACCAATGAGAGACTCGCTGGAGGTGTTTGGTCGGGCACATGTCACTCTCATTTCCCATCACGAAGAAGAATTCACCAGCGGTTCAGCCTGCCACCCCGGATCGACAATAGGGCGTGAAGCCATCCAGCCGTGTTGCGTCCCACTCACAAAAAAGCGACTTGGGAAATGGAGCTCAGGGGCACTGCACTTCCCAAACCTGCAGAGTTCTAAACGATAACTATCGCCCCAAAATATATTGAGGTCAGGCTACGAAGAGGCGCTGAACGCAAGGCAGAACTGCAGGAAACGGATGTCAACGGGTACATCGGAATGGCTCCGATAGCACATGAAAAGCGCCAGAACGTGGACAATGATGCGGTTGGCCAAAAAGGGCGTATGCGTTTTTTCCTGAATATATTCAGGAAAAAACGCATACGCCCTTTTTGGCCAACCAAGCAACCTGGGAGAGCAAATCAGCACTACAAAGAAATCTCTCGCCCCCCCCCCGGGGCAAAAGGGCCAGGCGAAAAAAGTCTAAAAACCAGAAAGGCAGGACAGCCCACGGAGTCAAGGGAGCCTTGTTAAGCTGATGGGCGGGATGTCAATGGCCAACAGCCAATCTTCACAAGTGTATCCTCTTTCCCAAACCATGTAAAACACAGAACCACAGAGCATAGGGCACTTCCACACATGGGCGTTGACCTTGGGAAAATGAAAAAATCAACCAGACACAGGGACCCCAAAGTTGAGGGCTGCTGTCTTGACAAGAACCTCCACTCCGGTACACGTTTCATATCCCAGGAAAGAGCCAAGTGGACAAAGACGAGTGGACAAGTGGACAAAGACAAGTGGACAAGTGGACAAGTGGTGCTACGTAGGTCCAATGGAGTGTCACTCAGCCATGAAATCCACGTCATGAGGCTGGTAGCAGCATCCTGAGTGGATTTAGGTACGATCATCCTCAGTGAAATAAGTCCCACAAAAAAAGAAACTTATGATATCACTTATCGAGGGAATGTAAAAATCGCTCCCCATGCACTGAATCCCCAAACAGAACAGAGTCACGCTTTTAGAAAACACACTTATGCCTGCTTCAGGGGAAAGGTGAGGTGGGGTGACGCATAAAACTCGAGTTTGAAATGAGCACAGATACCCTTCTGAAAACCGAATATGGAATGGACACGACCTACTCCTTGCTCAATCAACTGGACTCACCAGACCCTGTTCATCGCACAAGTATCTATCCGACTAGTAAGCATCTTAAAAGCTAAGTCTTGATATCTCTGTGTAAGTGCATCAAGTGTGTGTAAAGCGGCCTAAAACCAGCAGGGAAAATCAGCTCAGACACATTCTGAGGATACATTTCCAACATAAAGAAGAAACAAGCAGGGCAAAACAGAGAGAAATTCTTCCAAAATGCGTTCAGGGACTGGCATGCAACCAGGATTGACCACATCTACAGCCCCAGCGGCAGAAGACATAAGGCTGGACACTCTTGGGGCTGAGACGATTGGTGAGGTTGGGAAAGCAAATGCAGACCCTTGAAAGGAATCCTGCGTGCTCCCCATTCCATGGCTCCCAACTCTCCAGGTTCAACGCAATCTTCCGACAGCGAAAGCACTCATTGGAAACCCAGCGGATGCTACACCGTGGGATCGGGAAAGCTTTCTGAAACTCACCTCAGTTTTCATCTCCTGGTGCTCGTGTTCTCCATTCAGGCCCCCTTACTAACAATCTCCCCACTTGGAGACTCGGCGCCTTTCCATGCCTCTTTCGTACCGTCTGCAATTTGTCCGCAGGATGAACTGCAAGAGGGGGAACCAATGAGAGACTCGCTGGAGGTGTTTGGTCGGGCACATGTCACTCTCATTTCCCATCACGAAGAAGAATTCACCAGCGGTTCAGCCTGCCACCCCGGATCGACAATAGGGCGTGAAGCCATCCAGCCGTGTTGCGTCCCACTCACAAAAAAGCGACTTGGGAAATGGAGCTCAGGGGCACTGCACTTCCCAAACCTGCAGAGTTCTAAACGATAACTATCGCCCCAAAATATATTGAGGTCAGGCTACGAAGAGGCGCTGAACGCAAGGCAGAACTGCAGGAAACGGATGTCAACGGGTACATCGGAATGGCCCCGATAGCACATGAAAAGCGCCAGAACGTGGACAATGATGCGGTTGGCCAAAAAGGGCGTATGCGTTTTTTCCTGAATATATTCAGGAAAAAACGCATACGCCCTTTTTGGCCAACCAAGCAACCTGGGAGAGCAAATCAGCACTACAAAGAAATCTCTCGCCCCCCACCCCCGGGGCAAAAGGGCCAGGCGAAAAAAGTCTAAAAACCAGAAAGGCAGGACAGGCCACGGAGTCAAGGGAGCCTTGTTAAGCTGATGGGCGGGATGTCAATGGCCAACAGCCAATCTTCACAAGTGTATCCTCTTTCCCAAACCATGTAAAACACAGAACCACAGAGCATAGGGCACTTCCACACATGGGCGTTGACCTTGGGAAAATGAAAAAATCAACCAGACACAGGGACCCCAAAGTTGAGGGCTGCTGTCTTGACAAGAACCTCCACTCCGGTACACGTTTCATATCCCAGGAAAGAGCCAAGTGGACAAAGACGAGTGGACAAGTGGACAAAGACAAGTGGACAAGTGGACAAGTGGTGCTACGTAGGTCCAATGGAGTGTCACTCAGCCATGAAATCCACGTCATGAGGCTGGTAGCAGCATCCTGAGTGGATTTAGGTACGATCATCCTCAGTGAAATAAGTCCCACAAAAAAAGAAACTTATGATATCACTTATCGAGGGAATGTAAAAATCGCTCCCCATGCACTGAATCCCCAAACAGAACAGAGTCACGCTTTTAGAAAACACACTTATGCCTGCTTCAGGGGAATGGTGAGGTGGGGTGACGCATAAAACTCGAGTTTGAAATGAGCACAGATACCCTTCCGAAAACCGAATATGGAATGGACACGACCTACTCCTTGCTCAATCAACTGGACTCACCAGACCCTGTTCATCGCACAAGTATCTATCCGACTAGTAAGCATCTTAAAAGCTAAGTCTTGATATCTCTGTGTAAGTGCATCAAGTGTGTGTAAAGCGGCCTAAAACCAGCAGGGAAAATCAGCTCAGACCCATTCTGAGGATACATTTCCAACATAAAGAAGAAACAAGCAGGGCAAAACAGAGAGAAATTCTTCCAAAATGCGTTCAGGGACTGGCATGCAACCAGGATTGACCACATCTACAGCCCCAGCGGCAGAAGACATAAGGCTGGACACTCTTGGGGCTGAGACGATTGGTGAGGTTGGGAAAGCAAATGCAGACCCTTGAAAGGAATCCTGCGTGCTCCCCATTCCATGGCTCCCAACTCTCCAGGTTCAACGCAATCTTCCGACAGCGAAAGCACTCATTGGAAACCCAGCGGATGCTACACCGTGGGATCGGGAAAGCTTTCTGAAACTCACCTCAGTTTTCATCTCCTGGTGCTCGTGTTCTCCATTCAGGCCCCCTTACTAACAATCTCCCCACTTGGAGACTCGGCGCCTTTCCATGCCTCTTTCGTACCGTCTGCAATTTGTCCGCAGGATGAACTGCAAGAGGGGGAACCAATGAGAGACTCGCTGGAGGTGTTTGGTCGGGCACATGTCACTCTCATTTCCCATCACGAAGAAGAATTCACCAGCGGTTCAGCCTGCCACCCCGGATCGACAATAGGGCGTGAAGCCATCCAGCCGTGTTGCGTCCCACTCACAAAAAAGCGACTTGGGAAATGGAGCTCAGGGGCACTGCACTTCCCAAACCTGCAGAGTTCTAAACGATAACTATCGCCCCAAAATATATTGAGGTCAGGCTACGAAGAGGCGCTGAACGCAAGGCAGAACTGCAGGAAACGGATGTCAACGGGTACATCGGAATGGCCCCGATAGCACATGAAAAGCGCCAGAACGTGGACAATGATGCGGTTGGCCAAAAAGGGCGTATGCGTTTTTTCCTGAATATATTCAGGAAAAAACGCATACGCCCTTTTTGGCCAACCAAGCAACCTGGGAGAGCAAATCAGCACTACAAAGAAATCTCTCGCCCCCCCCCCGGGGCAAAAGGGCCAGGCGAAAAAAGTCTAAAAACCAGAAAGGCAGGACAGCCCACGGAGTCAAGGGAGCCTTGTTAAGCTGATGGGCGGGATGTCAATGGCCAACAGCCAATCTTCACAAGTGTATCCTCTTTCCCAAACCATGTAAAACACAGAACCACAGAGCATAGGGCACTTCCACACATGGGCGTTGACCTTGGGAAAATGAAAAAATCAACCAGACACAGGGACCCCAAAGTTGAGGGCTGCTGTCTTGACAAGAACCTCCACTCCGGTACACGTTTCATATCCCAGGAAAGAGCCAAGTGGACAAGGGTTCAAAGACAAGTGGACAAGTGGACAAGTGGTGCTACGTAGGTCCAATGGAGTGTCACTCAGCCATGAAATCCACGTCATGAGGCTGGTAGCAGCATCCTGAGTGGATATAGGTACGATCATCCTCAGTGAAATAAGTCCCACAAAAAAAGAAACTTATGATATCACTTATCGAGGGAATGTAAAAATCGCTCCCCATGAACGGAATCCCCAAACAGAACAGAGTCACGCTTTTAGAAAACACACTTATGCCTGCTTCAGGGGAAAGGTGAGGTGGGGTGACGCATAAAACTCGAGTTTGAAATGAGCACAGATACCCTTCCGAAAACCGAATATGGAATGGACACGACCTACTCCTTGCTCAATCAACTGGACTCACCAGACCCTGTTCATCGCACAAGTATCTATCCGACTAGTAAGCATCTTAAAAGCTAAGTCTTGATATCTCTGTGTAAGTGCATCAAGTGTGTGTAAAGCGGCCTAAAACCAGCAGGGAAAATCAGCTCAGACCCATTCTGAGGATACATTTCCAACATAAAGAAGAAACAAGCAGGGCAAAACAGAGAGAAATTCTTCCAAAATGCGTTCAGGGACTGGCATGCAACCAGGATTGACCACATCTACAGCCCCAGCGGCAGAAGACATAAGGCTGGACACTCTTGGGGCTGAGACGATTGGTGAGGTTGGGAAAGCAAATGCAGACCCTTGAAAGGAATCCTGCGTGCTCCCCATTCCATGGCTCCCAACTCTCCAGGTTCAACGCAATCTTCCGACAGCGAAAGCACTCATTGGAAACCCAGCGGATGCTACACCGTGGGATCGGGAAAGCTTTCTGAAACTCACCTCAGTTTTCCTCTCCTGGTGCTCGTGTTCTCCATTCAGGCCCCCTTACTAACAATCTCCCCACTTGGAGACTCGGCGCCTTTCCATGCCTCTTTCGTACCGTCTGCAATTTGTCCGCAGGATGAACTGCAAGAGGGGGAACCAATGAGAGACTCGCTGGAGGTGTTTGGTCGGGCACATGTCACTCTCATTTCCCATCACGAAGAAGAATTCACCAGCGGTTCAGCCTGCCACCCCGGATCGACAATAGGGCGTGAAGCCATCCAGCCGTGTTGCGTCCCACTCACAAAAAAGCGACTTGGGAAATGGAGCTCAGGGGCACTGCACTTCCCAAACCTGCAGAGTTCTAAACGATAACTATCGCCCCAAAATATATTGAGGTCAGGCTACGAAGAGGCGCTGAACGCAAGGCAGAACTGCAGGAAACGGATGTCAACGGGTACATCGGAATGGCCCCGATAGCACATGAAAAGCGCCAGAACGTGGACAATGATGCGGTTGGCCAAAAAGGGCGTATGCGTTTTTTCCTGAATATATTCAGGAAAAAACGCATACGCCCTTTTTGGCCAACCAAGCAACCTGGGAGAGCAAATCAGCACTACAAAGAAATCTCTCGCCCCCCACCCCGGGGCAAAAGGGCCAGGCGAAAAAAGTCTAAAAACCAGAAAGGCAGGACAGCCCACGGAGTCAAGGGAGCCTTGTTAAGCTGATGGGCGGGATGTCAATGGCCAACAGCCAATCTTCACAAGTGTATCCTCTTTCCCAAACCATGTAAAACACAGAACCACAGAGCATAGGGCACTTCCACACATGGGCGTTGAACTTGGGAAAATGAAAAAATCAACCAGACACAGGGACCCCAAAGTTGAGGGCTGCTGTCTTGACAAGAACCTCCACTCCGGTACACGTTTCATATCCCAGGAAAGAGCCAAGTGGACAAAGACGAGTGGACAAGTGGACAAAGACAAGTGGACAAGTGGACAAGTGGTGCTACGTAGGTCCAATGGAGTGTCACTCAGCCATGAAATCCACGTCATGAGGCTGGTAGCAGCATCCTGAGTGGATTTAGGTACGATCATCCTCCGTGAAATAAGTCCCACAAAAAAAGAAACTTATGATATCACTTATTGAGGGAATGTAAAAATCACTCCCCATGCACTGAATCCCCAAACAGAACAGAGTCACGCTTTTAGAAAACACACTTATGCCTGCTTCAGGGGAAAGGTGAGGTGGGGTGACGCATAAAACTCGAGTTTGAAATGAGCACAGATACCCTTCCGAAAACCGAATATGGAATGGACACGACCTACTCCTTGCTCAATCAACTGGACTCACCAGACCCTGTTCATCGCACAAGTATCTATCCGACTAGTAAGCATCTTAAAAGCTAAGTCTTGATATCTCTGTGTAAGTGCATCAAGTGTGTGTAAAGCGGCCTAAAACCAGCAGGGAAAATCAGCTCAGACCCATTCTGAGGATACATTTCCAACATAAAGAAGAAACAAGCAGGGCAAAACAGAGAGAAATTCTTCCAAAATGCGTTCAGGGACTGGCATGCAACCAGGATTGACCACATCTACAGCCCCAGCGGCAGAAGACATAAGGCTGGACACTCTTGGGGCTGAGACGATTGGTGAGGTTGGGAAAGCAAATGCAGACCCTTGAAAGGAATCCTGCGTGCTCCCCATTCCATGGGTCCCAACTCTCCAGGTTCAACGCAATCTTCCGACAGCGAAAGCACTCATTGGAAACCCAGCGGATGCTACACCGTGGGATCGGGAAAGCTTTCTGAAACTCACCTCAGTTTTCATCTCCTGGTGCTCGTGTTCTCCATTCAGGCCCCCTTACTAACAATCTCCCCACTTGGAGACTCGGCGCCTTTCCATGCCTCTTTCGTACCGTCTGCAATTTGTCCGCAGGATGAACTGCAAGAGGGGGAACCAATGAGAGACTCGCTGGAGGTGTTTGGTCGGGCACATGTCACTCTCATTTCCCATCACGAAGAAGAATTCACCAGCGGTTCAGCCTGCCACCCCGGATCGACAATAGGGCGTGAAGCCATCCAGCCGTGTTGCGTCCCACTCACAAAAAAGCGACTTGGGAAATGGAGCTCAGGGGCACTGCACTTCCCAAACCTGCAGAGTTCTAAACGATAACTATCGCCCCAAAATATATTGAGGTCAGGCTACGAAGAGGCGCTGAACGCAAGGCAGAACTGCAGGAAACGGATGTCAACGGGTACATCGGAATGGCCCCGATAGCACATGAAAAGCGCCAGAACGTGGACAATGATGCGGTTGGCCAAAAAGGGCGTATGCGTTTTTTCCTGAATATATTCAGGAAAAAACGCATACGCCCTTTTTGGCCAACCAAGCAACCTGGGAGAGCAAATCAGCACTACAAAGAAATCTCTCGCCCCCCACCCCGGGGCAAAAGGGCCAGGCGAAAAAAGTCTAAAAACCAGAAAGGCAGGACAGCCCACGGAGTCAAGGGAGCCTTGTTAAGCTGATGGGCGGGATGTCAATGGCCAACAGCCAATCTTCACAAGTGTATCCTCTTTCCCAAACCATGTAAAACACAGAACCACAGAGCATAGGGCACTTCCACACATGGGCGTTGACCTTGGGAAAATGAAAAAATCAACCAGACACAGGGACCCCAAAGTTGAGGGCTGCTGTCTTGACAAGAACCTCCACTCCGGTACACGTTTCATATCCCAGGAAAGAGCCAAGTGGACAAAGACGAGTGGACAAGTGGACAAAGACAAGTGGACAAGTGGACAAGTGGTGCTACGTAGGTCCAATGGAGTGTCACTCAGCCATGAAATCCACGTCATGAGGCTGGTAGCAGCATCCTGAGTGGATTTAGGTACGATCATCCTCAGTGAAATAAGTCCCACAAAAAAATAAACTTATGATATCACTTATCGAGGGAATGTAAAAATCGCTCCTCATGCACTGAATCCCCAAACAGAACAGAGTCACACTTTTAGAAAACACACTTATGCCTGCTTCAGGGGAAAGGTGAGGTGGGGTGACGCATAAAACTCGAGTTTGAAATGAGCACAGATACCCTTCCGAAAACCGAATATGGAATGGACACGACCTACTCCTTGCTCAATCAACTGGACTCACCAGACCCTGTTCATCGCACAAGTATCTATCCGACTAGTAAGCATCTTAAAAGCTAAGTCTTGATATCTCTGTGTAAGTGCATCAAGTGTGTGTAAAGCGGCCTAAAACCAGCAGGGAAAATCAGCTCAGACCCATTCTGAGGATACATTTCCAACATAAAGAAGAAACAAGCAGGGCAAAACAGAGAGAAATTCTTCCAAAATGCGTTCAGGGACTGGCATGCAACCAGGATTGACCACATCTACAGCCCCAGCGGCAGAAGACATAAGGCTGGACACTCTTGGGGCTGAGACGATTGGTGAGGTTGGGAAAGCAAATGCAGACCCTTGAAAGGAATCCTGCGTGCTCCCCATTCCATGGCTCCCAACTCTCCAGGTTCAACGCAATCTTCCGACAGCGAAAGCACTCATTGGAAACCCAGCGGATGCTACACCGTGGGATCGGGAAAGCTTTCTGAAACTCACCTCAGTTTTCATCTCCTGGTGCTCGTGTTCTCCATTCAGGCCCCCTTACTAACAATCTCCCCACTTGGAGACTCGGCGCCTTTCCATGCCTCTTTCGTACCGTCTGCAATTTGTCCGCAGGATGAACTGCAAGAGGGGGAACCAATGAGAGACTCGCTGGAGGTGTTTGGTCGGGCACATGTCACTCTCATTTCCCATCACGAAGAAGAATTCACCAGCGGTTCAGCCTGCCACCCCGGATCGACAATAGGGCGTGAAGCCATCCAGCCGTGTTGCGTCCCACTCACAAAAAAGCGACTTGGGAAATGGAGCTCAGGGGCACTGCACTTCCCAAACCTGCAGAGTTCTAAACGATAACTATCGCCCCAAAATATATTGAGGTCAGGCTACGAAGAGGCGCTGAACGCAAGGCAGAACTGCAGGAAACGGATGTCAACGGGTACATCGGAATGGCCCCGATAGCACATGAAAAGCGCCAGAACGTGGACAATGATGCGGTTGGCCAAAAAGGGCGTATGCGTTTTTTCCTGAATATATTCAGGAAAAAACGCATACGCCCTTTTTGGCCAACCAAGCAACCTGGGAGAGCAAATCAGCACTACAAAGAAATCTCTCGCCCCCCACCCCCGGGGCAAAAGGGCCAGGCGAAAAAAGTCTAAAAACCAGAAAGGCAGGACAGGCCACGGAGTCAAGGGAGCCTTGTTAAGCTGATGGGCGGGATGTCAATGGCCAACAGCCAATCTTCACAAGTGTATCCTCTTTCCCAAACCATGTAAAACACAGAACCACAGAGCATAGGGCACTTCCACACATGGGCGTTGACCTTGGGAAAATGAAAAAATCAACCAGACACAGGGACCCCAAAGTTGAGGGCTGCTGTCTTGACAAGAACCTCCACTCCGGTACACGTTTCATATCCCAGGAAAGAGCCAAGTGGACAAAGACGAGTGGACAAGTGGACAAAGACAAGTGGACAAGTGGACAAGTGGTGCTACGTAGGTCCAATGGAGTGTCACTCAGCCATGAAATCCACGTCATGAGGCTGGTAGCAGCATCCTGAGTGGATTTAGGTACGATCATCCTCAGTGAAATAAGTCCCACAAAAAAAGAAACTTATGATATCACTTATCGAGGGAATGTAAAAATCGCTCCCCATGCACTGAATCCCCAAACAGAACAGAGTCACGCTTTTAGAAAACACACTTATGCCTGCTTCAGGGGAATGGTGAGGTGGGGTGACGCATAAAACTCGAGTTTGAAATGAGCACAGATACCCTTCCGAAAACCGAATATGGAATGGACACGACCTACTCCTTGCTCAATCAACTGGACTCACCAGACCCTGTTCATCGCACAAGTATCTATCCGACTAGTAAGCATCTTAAAAGCTAAGTCTTGATATCTCTGTGTAAGTGCATCAAGTGTGTGTAAAGCGGCCTAAAACCAGCAGGGAAAATCAGCTCAGACCCATTCTGAGGATACATTTCCAACATAAAGAAGAAACAAGCAGGGCAAAACAGAGAGAAATTCTTCCAAAATGCGTTCAGGGACTGGCATGCAACCAGGATTGACCACATCTACAGCCCCAGCGGCAGAAGACATAAGGCTGGACACTCTTGGGGCTGAGACGATTGGTGAGGTTGGGAAAGCAAATGCAGACCCTTGAAAGGAATCCTGCGTGCTCCCCATTCCATGGGTCCCAACTCTCCAGGTTCAACGCAATCTTCCGACAGCGAAAGCACTCATTGGAAACCCAGCGGATGCTACACCGTGGGATCGGGAAAGCTTTCTGAAACTCACCTCAGTTTTCATCTCCTGGTGCTCGTGTTCTCCATTCAGGCCCCCTTACTAACAATCTCCCCACTTGGAGACTCGGCGCCTTTCCATGCCTCTTTCGTACCGTCTGCAATTTGTCCGCAGGATGAACTGCAAGAGGGGGAACCAATGAGAGACTCGCTGGAGGTGTTTGGTCGGGCACATGTCACTCTCATTTCCCATCACGAAGAAGAATTCACCAGCGGTTCAGCCTGCCACCCCGGATCGACAATAGGGCGTGAAGCCATCCAGCCGTGTTGCGTCCCACTCACAAAAAAGCGACTTGGGAAATGGAGCTCAGGGGCACTGCACTTCCCAAACCTGCAGAGTTCTAAACGATAACTATCGCCCCAAAATATATTGAGGTCAGGCTACGAAGAGGCGCTGAACGCAAGGCAGAACTGCAGGAAACGGATGTCAACGGGTACATCGGAATGGCCCCGATAGCACATGAAAAGCGCCAGAACGTGGACAATGATGCGGTTGGCCAAAAAGGGCGTATGCGTTTTTTCCTGAATATATTCAGGAAAAAACGCATACGCCCTTTTTGGCCAGCCAAGCAACCTGGAAGAGCAAATCAGCACTACAAAGAAATCTCTCGCCCCCCCCCCCCCGGGGCAAAAGGGCCAGGCGAAAAAAGTCTAAAAACCAGAAAGGCAGGACAGCCCACGGAGTCAAGGGAGCCTTGTTAAGCTGATGGGCGGGATGTCAATGGCCAACAGCCAATCTTCACAAGTGTATCCTCTTTCCCAAACCATGTAAAACACAGAACCACAGAGCATAGGGCACTTCCACACATGGGCGTTGACCTTGGGAAAATGAAAAAATCAACCAGACACAGGGACCCCAAAGTTGAGGGCTGCTGTCTTGACAAGAACCTCCACTCCGGTACACGTTTCATATCCCAGGAAAGAGCCAAGTGGACAAAGACGAGTGGACAAGTGGACAAAGACAAGTGGACAAGTGGACAAGTGGTGCTACGTAGGTCCAATGGAGTGTCACTCAGCCATGAAATCCACGTCATGAGGCTGGTAGCAGCATCCTGAGTGGATTTAGGTACGATCATCCTCAGTGAAATAAGTCCCACAAAAAAAGAAACTTATGATATCACTTATCGAGGGAATGTAAAAATCGCTCCCCATGAACGGAATCCCCAAACAGAACAGAGTCACGCTTTTAGAAAACACACTTATGCCTGCTTCAGGGGAAAGGTGAGGTGGGGTGACGCATAAAACTCGAGTTTGAAATGAGCACAGATACCCTTCCGAAAACCGAATATGGAATGGACACGACCTACTCCTTGCTCAATCAACTGGACTCACCAGACCCTGTTCATCGCACAAGTATCTATCCGACTAGTAAGCATCTTAAAAGCTAAGTCTTGATATCTCTGTGTAAGTGCATCAAGTGTGTGTAAAGCGGCCTAAAACCAGCAGGGAAAATCAGCTCAGACCCATTCTGAGGATACATTTCCAACATAAAGAAGAAACAAGCAGGGCAAAACAGAGAGAAATTCTTCCAAAATGCGTTCAGGGACTGGCATGCAACCAGGATTGACCACATCTACAGCCCCAGCGGCAGAAGACATAAGGCTGGACAATCTTGGGGCTGAGACGATTGGTGAGGTTGGGAAAGCAAATGCAGACCCTTGAAAGGAATCCTGCGTGCTCCCCATTCCATGGCTCCCAACTCTCCAGGTTCAACGCAATCTTCCGACAGCGAAAGCACTCATTGGAAACCCAGCGGATGCTACACCGTGGGATCGGGAAAGCTTTCTGAAACTCACCTCAGTTTTCCTCTCCTGGTGCTCGTGTTCTCCATTCAGGCCCCCTTACTAACAATCTCCCCACTTGGAGACTCGGCGCCTTTCCATGCCTCTTTCGTACCGTCTGCAATTTGTCCGCAGGATGAACTGCAAGAGGGGGAACCAATGAGAGACTCGCTGGAGGTGTTTGGTCGGGCACATGTCACTCTCATTTCCCATCACGAAGAAGAATTCACCAGAGGTTCAGCCTGCCACCGGATCGACAATAGGGCGTGAAGCCATCCAGCCGTGTTGCGTCCCACTCACAAAAAAGCGACTTGGGAAATGGAGCTCAGGGGCCCTGCACTTCCCAAACCTGCAGAGTTCTAAACGATAACTATCGCCCCAAAATATATTGAGGTCAGGCTACGAAGAGGCGCTGAACGCAAGGCAGAACTGCAGGAAACGGATGTCAACGGGTACATCGGAATGGCCCCGATAGCACATGAAAAGCGCCAGAACGTGGACAATGATGCGGTTGGCCAAAAAGGGCGTATGCGTTTTTTCCTGAATATATTCAGGAAAAAACGCATACGCCCTTTTTGGCCAACCAAGCAACCTGGGAGAGCAAATCAGCACTACAAAGAAATCTCTCGCCCCCCCCCGGGGCAAAAGGGCCAGGCGAAAAAAGTCTAAAAACCAGAAAGGCAGGACAGCCCACGGAGTCAAGGGAGCCTTGTTAAGCTGATGGGCGGGATGTCAATGGCCAACAGCCAATCTTCACAAGTGTATCCTCTTTCCCAAACCATGTAAAACACAGAACCACAGAGCATAGGGCACTTCCACACATGGGCGTTGACCTTGGGAAAATGAAAAAATCAACCAGACACAGGGACCCCAAAGTTGAGGGCTGCTGTCTTGACAAGAACCTCCACTCCGGTACACGTTTCATATCCCAGGAAAGAGCCAAGTGGACAAAGACGAGTGGACAAGTGGACAAAGACAAGTGGACAAGTGGACAAGTGGTGCTACGTAGGTCCAATGGAGTGTCACTCAGCCATGAAATCCACGTCATGAGGCTGGTAGCAGCATCCTGAGTGGATTTAGGTACGATCATCCTCAGTGAAATAAGTCCCACAAAAAAAGAAACTTATGATATCACTTATCGAGGGAATGTAAAAATCGCTCCCCATGAACGGAATCCCCAAACAGAACAGAGTCACGCTTTTAGAAAACACACTTATGCCTGCTTCAGGGGAAAGGTGAGGTGGGGTGACGCATAAAACTCGAGTTTGAAATGAGCACAGATACCCTTCCGAAAACCGAATATGGAATGGACACGACCTACTCCTTGCTCAATCAACTGGACTCACCAGACCCTGTTCATCGCACAAGTATCTATCCGACTAGTAAGCATCTTAAAAGCTAAGTCTTGATATCTCTGTGTAAGTGCATCAAGTGTGTGTAAAGCGGCCTAAAACCAGCAGGGAAAATCAGCTCAGACCCATTCTGAGGATACATTTCCAACATAAAGAAGAAACAAGCAGGGCAAAACAGAGAGAAATTCTTCCAAAATGCGTTCAGGGACTGGCATGCAACCAGGATTGACCACATCTACAGCCCCAGCGGCAGAAGACATAAGGCTGGACAATCTTGGGGCTGAGACGATTGGTGAGGTTGGGAAAGCAAATGCAGACCCTTGAAAGGAATCCTGCGTGCTCCCCATTCCATGGCTCCCAACTCTCCAGGTTCAACGCAATCTTCCGACAGCGAAAGCACTCATTGGAAACCCAGCGGATGCTACACCGTGGGATCGGGAAAGCTTTCTGAAACTCACCTCAGTTTTCCTCTCCTGGTGCTCGTGTTCTCCATTCAGGCCCCCTTACTAACAATCTCCCCACTTGGAGACTCGGCGCCTTTCCATGCCTCTTTCGTACCGTCTGCAATTTGTCCGCAGGATGAACTGCAAGAGGGGGAACCAATGAGAGACTCGCTGGAGGTGTTTGGTCGGGCACATGTCACTCTCATTTCCCATCACGAAGAAGAATTCACCAGAGGTTCAGCCTGCCACCGGATCGACAATAGGGCGTGAAGCCATCCAGCCGTGTTGCGTCCCACTCACAAAAAAGCGACTTGGGAAATGGAGCTCAGGGGCCCTGCACTTCCCAAACCTGCAGAGTTCTAAACGATAACTATCGCCCCAAAATATATTGAGGTCAGGCTACGAAGAGGCGCTGAACGCAAGGCAGAACTGCAGGAAACGGATGTCAACGGGTACATCGGAATGGCCCCGATAGCACATGAAAAGCGCCAGAACGTGGACAATGATGCGGTTGGCCAAAAAGGGCGTATGCGTTTTTTCCTGAATATATTCAGGAAAAAACGCATACGCCCTTTTTGGCCAACCAAGCAACCTGGGAGAGCAAATCAGCACTACAAAGAAATCTCTCGCCCCCCCCCGGGGCAAAAGGGCCAGGCGAAAAAAGTCTAGAAACCAGAAAGGCAGGACAGCCCACGGAGTCAAGGGAGCCTTGTTAAGCTGATGGGCGGGATGTCAATGGCCAACAGCCAATCTTCACAAGTGTATCCTCTTTCCCAAACCATGTAAAACACAGAACCACAGAGCATAGGGCACTTCCACACATGGGCGTTGACCTTGGGAAAATGAAAAAATCAACCAGACACAGGGACCCCAAAGTTGAGGGCTGCTGTCTTGACAAGAACCTCCACTCCGGTACACGTTTCATATCCCAGGAAAGAGCCAAGTGGACAAAGACGAGTGGACAAGTGGACAAAGACAAGTGGACAAGTGGACAAGTGGTGCTACGTAGGTCCAATGGAGTGTCACTCAGCCATGAAATCCACGTCATGAGGCTGGTAGCAGCATCCTGAGTGGATTTAGGTACGATCATCCTCAGTGAAATAAGTCCCACAAAAAAAGAAACTTATGATATCACTTATCGAGGGAATGTAAAAATCGCTCCCCATGAACGGAATCCCCAAACAGAACAGAGTCACGCTTTTAGAAAACACACTTATGCCTGCTTCAGGGGAAAGGTGAGGTGGGGTGACGCATAAAACTCGAGTTTGAAATGAGCACAGATACCCTTCCGAAAACCGAATATGGAATGGACACGACCTACTCCTTGCTCAATCAACTGGACTCACCAGACCCTGTTCATCGCACAAGTATCTATCCGACTAGTAAGCATCTTAAAAGCTAAGTCTTGATATCTCTGTGTAAGTGCATCAAGTGTGTGTAAAGCGGCCTAAAACCAGCAGGGAAAATCAGCTCAGACCCATTCTGAGGATACATTTCCAACATAAAGAAGAAACAAGCAGGGCAAAACAGAGAGAAATTCTTCCAAAATGCATTCAGGGACTGGCATGCAACCAGGATTGACCACATCTACAGCCCCAGCGGCAGCAGACATAAGGCTGGACACTCTTGGGGCTGAGACGATTGGTGAGGTTGGGAAAGCAAATGCAGACCCTTGAAAGGAATCCTGCGTGCTCCCCATTCCATGGGTCCCAACTCTCCAGGTTCAACGCAATCTTCCGACAGCGAAAGCACTCATTGGAAACCCAGCGGATGCTACACCGTGGGATCGGGAAAGCTTTCTGAAACTCACCTCAGTTTTCATCTCCTGGTGCTCGTGTTCTCCATTCAGGCCCCCTTACTAACAATCTCCCCACTTGGAGACTCGGCGCCTTTCCATGCCTCTTTCGTACCGTCTGCAATTTGTCCGCAGGATGAACTGCAAGAGGGGGAACCAATGAGAGACTCGCTGGAGGTGTTTGGTCGGGCACATGTCACTCTCATTTCCCATCACGAAGAAGAATTCACCAGCGGTTCAGCCTGCAACCGCGGATCGACAATAGGGCCTGAAGCCATCCAGCCGTGTTGCGTCCCACTCACAAAAAAACGACTTGGGAAATGGAGCTCAGGGGCCCTGCACTTCCCAAACCTGCAGAGTTCTAAACGATAACTATCGCCCCAAAATATATTGAGGTCAGGCTACGAAGAGGCGCTGAACGCAAGGCAGAACTGCAGGAAACGGATGTCAACGGGTACATCGGAATGGCCCCGATAGCACATGAAAAGCGCCAGAACGTGGACAATGATGCGGTTGGCCAAAAAGGGCGTATGCGTTTTTTCCTGAATATATTCAGGAAAAAACGCATACGCCCTTTTTGGCCAACCAAGCAACCTGGGAGAGCAAATCAGCACTACAAAGAAATCTCTCGCCCCCCCCCGGGGCAAAAGGGCCAGGCGACAAAAGTCTAAAAACCAGAAAGGCAGGACAGCCCACGGAGTCAAGGGAGCCTTGTTAAGCTGATGGGCGGGATGTCAATGGCCAACAGCCAATCTTCACAAGTGTATCCTCTTTCCCAAACCATGTAAAACACAGAACCACAGAGCATAGGGCACTTCCACACATGGGCGTTGACCTTGGGAAAATGAAAAAATCAACCAGACACAGGGACCCCAAAGTTGAGGGCTGCTGTCTTGACAAGAACCTCCACTCCGGTACACGTTTCATATCCCAGGAAAGAGCCAAGTGGACAAAGACGAGTGGACAAGTGGACAAAGACAAGTGGACAAGTGGACAAGTGGTGCTACGTAGGTCCAATGGAGTGTCACTCAGTCATGAAATCCACGTCATGAGGCTGGTAGCAGCATCCTGAGTGGATTTAGGTACGATCATCCTCAGTGAAATAAGTCCCACAAAAAAAGAAACTTATGATATCACTTATCGAGGGAATGTAAAAATCGCTCCCCATGAACGGAATCCCCAAACAGAACAGAGTCACGCTTTTAGAAAACACACTTATGCCTGCTTCAGGGGAAAGGTGAGGTGGGGTGACGCATAAAACTCGAGTTTGAAATGAGCACAGATACCCTTCCGAAAACCGAATATGGAATGGACACGACCTACTCCTTGCTCAATCAACTGGACTCACCAGACCCTGTTCATCGCACAAGTATCTATCCAACTAGTAAGCATCTTAAAAGCTAAGTCTTGATATCTCTGTGTAAGTGCATCAAGGGTGTGTAAAGCGGCCTAAAACCAGCAGGGAAAATCAGCTCAGACCCATTCTGAGGATACATTTCCAACACAAAGAAGAAACAAGCAGGGCAAAACAGAGAGAACTTCTTCCAAAATGCGTTCAGGGACTGGCATGCAACCAGGATTGACCACATCTACAGCCCCAGCGGCAGAAGACATAAGGCTGGACACTCTTGGGGCTGAGACGATTGGTGAGGTTGGGAAAGCAAATGCAGACCCTTGAAAGGAATCCTGCGTGCTCCCCATTCCATGGCTCCCAACTCTCCAGGTTCAACGCAATCTTCCGACAGCGAAAGCACTCATTGGAAACCCAGCGGATGCTACACCGTGGGATCGGGAAAGCTTTCTGAAACTCACCTCAGTTTTCCTCTCCTGGTGCTCGTGTTCTCCATTCAGGCCCCCTTACTAACAATCTCCCCACTTGGAGACTCGGCGCCTTTCCATGCCTCTTTCGTACCGTCTGCAATTTGTCCGCAGGATGAACTGCAAGAGGGGGAACCAATGAGAGACTCGCTGGAGGTGTTTGGTCGGGCACATGTCACTCTCATTTCCCATCACGAAGAAGAATTCACCAGCGGTTCAGCCTGCCACCGCGGATCGACAATAGGGCGTGAAGCCATCCAGCCGTGTTGCGTCCCACTCACAAAAAAGCGACTTGGGAAATGGAGCTCAGGGGCCCTGCACTTCCCAAACCTGCAGAGTTCTAAACGATAACTATCGCCCCAAAATATATTGAGGTCAGGCTACGAAGAGGCGCTGAACGCAAGGCAGAACTGCAGGAAACGGATGTCAACGGGTACATCGGAATGGCCCCGATAGCACATGAAAAGCGCCAGAACGTGGACAATGATGCGGTTGGCCAAAAAGGGCGTATGCGTTTTTTCCTGAATATATTCAGGAAAAAACGCATACGCCCTTTTTGGCCAACCAAGCAACCTGGGAGAGCAAATCAGCACTACAAAGAAATCTCTCGCCCCCCCCCGGGGCAAAAGGGCCAGGCGAAAAAAGTCTAAAAACCAGAAAGGCAGGACAGCCCACGGAGTCAAGGGAGCCTTGTTAAGCTGATGGGCGGGATGTCAATGGCCAACAGCCAATCTTCACAAGTGTATCCTCTTTCCCAAACCATGTAAAACACAGAACCACAGAGCATAGGGCACTTCCACACATGGGCGTTGACCTTGGGAAAATGAAAAAATCAACCAGACACAGGGACCCCAAAGTTGAGGGCTGCTGTCTTGACAAGAACCTCCACTCCGGTACACGTTTCATATCCCAGGAAAGAGCCAAGTGGACAAAGACGAGTGGACAAGTGGACAAAGACAAGTGGACAAGTGGACAAGTGGTGCTACGTAGGTCCAATGGAGTGTCACTCAGCCATGAAATCCACGTCATGAGGCTGGTAGCAGCATCCTGAGTGGATTTAGGTACGATCATCCTCAGTGAAATAAGTCCCACAAAAAAAGAAACTTATGATATCACTTATCGAGGGAATGTAAAAATCGCTCCCCATGAACGGAATCCCCAAACAGAACAGAGTCACGCTTTTAGAAAACACACTTATGCCTGCTTCAGGGGAAAGGTGAGGTGCGGTGACGCATAAAACTCGAGTTTGAAATGAGCACAGATACCCTTCCGAAAACCGAATATGGAATGGACACGACCTACTCCTTGCTCAATCAACTGGACTCACCAGACCCTGTTCATCGCACAAGTATCTATCCGACTAGTAAGCATCTTAAAAGCTAAGTCTTGATATCTCTGTGTAAGTGCATCAAGTGTGTGTAAAGCGGCCTAAAACCAGCAGGGAAAATCAGCTCAGACCCATTCTGAGGATACATTTCCAACACAAAGAAGAAACAAGCAGGGCAAAACAGAGAGAAATTCTTCCAAAATGCGTTCAGGGACTGGCATGCAACCAGGATTGACCACATCTACAGCCCCCGCGGCAGAAGACATAAGGCTGGACACTCTTGGGGCTGAGACGATTGGTGAGGTTGGGAAAGCAAATGCAGACCCTTGAAAGGAATCCTGCGTGCTCCCCATTCCATGGCTCCCAACTCTCCAGGTTCAACGCAATCTTCCGACAGCGAAAGCACTCATTGGAAACCCAGCGGATGCTACACCGTGGGATCGGGAAAGCTTTCTGAAACTCACCTCAGTTTTCCTCTCCTGGTGCTCGTGTTCTCCATTCAGGCCCCCTTACTAACAATCTCCCCACTTGGAGACTCGGCGCCTTTCCATGCCTCTTTCGTACCGTCTGCAATTTGTCCGCAGGATGAACTGCAAGAGGGGGAACCAATGAGAGACTCGCTGGAGGTGTTTGGTCGGGCACATGTCACTCTCATTTCCCATCACGAAGAAGAATTCACCAGCGGTTCAGCCTGCCACCGCGGATCGACAATAGGGCGTGAAGCCATCCAGCCGTGTTGCGTCCCACTCACAAAAAAGCGACTTGGGAAATGGAGCTCAGGGGCCCTGCACTTCCCAAACCTGCAGAGTTCTAAACGATAACTATCGCCCCAAAATATATTGAGGTCAGGCTACGAAGAGGCGCTGAACGCAAGGCAGAACTGCAGGAAACGGATGTCAACGGGTACATCGGAATGGCCCCGATAGCACATGAAAAGCGCCAGAACGTGGACAATGATGCGGTTGCCCAAAAAGGGCGTATGCGTTTTTTCCTGAATATATTCAGGAAAAAACGCATACGCCCTTTTTGGCCAACCAAGCAACCTGGGAGAGCAAATCAGCACTACAAAGAAATCTCTCGCCCCCCCCCCCCCCGGGGCAAAAGGGCCAGGCGAAAAAAGTCTAAAAACCAGAAAGGCAGGACAGCCCACGGAGTCAAGGGAGCCTTGTTAAGCTGATGGGCGGGATGTCAATGGCCAACAGCCAATCTTCACAAGTGTATCCTCTTTCCCAAACCATGTAAAACACAGAACCACAGAGCATAGGGCACTTCCACACATGGGCGTTGACCTTGGGAAAATGAAAAAATCAACCAGACACAGGGACCCCAAAGTTGAGGGCTGCTGTCTTGACAAGAACCTCCACTCCGGTACACGTTTCATATCCCAGGAAAGAGCCAAGTGGACAAAGACGAGTGGACAAGTGGACAAAGACAAGTGGACAAGTGGACAAGTGGTGCTACGTAGGTCCAATGGAGTGTCACTCAGCCATGAAATCCACGTCATGAGGCTGGTAGCAGCATCCTGAGTGGATTTAGGTACGATCATCCTCAGTGAAATAAGTCCCACAAAAAAAGAAACTTATGATATCACTTATCGAGGGAATGTAAAAATCGCTCCCCATGAACGGAATCCCCAAACAGAACAGAGTCACGCTTTTAGAAAACACACTTATGCCTGCTTCAGGGGAAAGGTGAGGTGCGGTGACGCATAAAACTCGAGTTTGAAATGAGCACAGATACCCTTCCGAAAACCGAATATGGAATGGACACGACCTACTCCTTGCTCAATCAACTGGACTCACCAGACCCTGTTCATTGCACAAGTATCTATCCGACTAGTAAGCATCTTAAAAGCTAAGTCTTGATATCTCTGTGTAAGTGCATCAAGTGTGTGTAAAGCGGCCTAAAACCAGCAGGGAAAATCAGCTCAGACCCATTCTGAGGATACATTTCCAACACAAAGAAGAAACAAGCAGGGCAAAACAGAGAGAAATTCTTCCAAAATGCGTTCAGGGACTGGCATGCAACCAGGATTGACCACATCTACAGCCCCCGCGGCAGAAGACATAAGGCTGGACACTCTTGGGGCTGAGACGATTGGTGAGGTTGGGAAAGCAAATGCAGACCCTTGAAAGGAATCCTGCGTGCTCCCCATTCCATGGCTCCCAACTCTCCAGGTTCAACGCAATCTTCCGACAGCGAAAGCACTCATTGGAAACCCAGCGGATGCTACACCGTGGGATCGGGAAAGCTTTCTGAAACTCACCTCAGTTTTCCTCTCCTGGTGCTCGTGTTCTCCATTCAGGCCCCCTTACTAACAATCTCCCCACTTGGAGACTCGGCGCCTTTCCATGCCTCTTTCGTACCGTCTGCAATTTGTCCGCAGGATGAACTGCAAGAGGGGGAACCAATGAGAGACTCGCTGGAGGTGTTTGGTCGGGCACATGTCACTCTCATTTCCCATCACGAAGAAGAATTCACCAGCGGTTCAGCCTGCCACCGCAGATCGACAATAGGGCGTGAAGCCATCCAGCCGTGTTGCGTCCCACTCACAAAAAAGCGACTTGGGAAATGGAGCTCAGGGGCCCTGCACTTCCCAAACCTGCAGAGTTCTAAACGATAACTATCGCCCCAAAATACATTGAGCGCAGGCTACGAAGAGGCGCTGAACGCAAGGCAGAACTGCAGGAAACGGATGTCAACGGGTACATCGGAATGGCCCCGATAGCACATGAAAAGCGCCAGAACGTGGACAATGATGCGGTTGGCCAAAAAGGGCGTATGCGTTTTTTCCTGAATATATTCAGGAAAAAACGCATACGCCCTTTTTGGCCAACCAAGCAACCTGGGAGAGCAAATCAGCACTACAAAGAAATCTCTCGCCCCCCCCCGGGGCAAAAGGGCCAGGCGAAAAAAGTCTAAAAACCAGAAAGGCAGGACAGCCCACGGAGTCAAGGGAGCCTTGTTAAGCTGATGGGCGGGATGTCAATGGCCAACAGCCAATCTTCACAAGTGTATCCTCTTTCCCAAACCATGTAAAACACAGAACCACAGAGCATAGGGCACTTCCACACATGGGCGTTGACCTTGGGAAAATGAAAAAATCAACCAGACACAGGGACCCCAAAGTTGAGGGCTGCTGTCTTGACAAGAACCTCCACTCCGGTACACGTTTCATATCCCAGGAAAGAGCCAAGTGGACAAAGACGAGTGGACAAGTGGACAAAGACAAGTGGACAAGTGGACAAGTGGTGCTACGTAGGTCCAATGGAGTGTCACTCAGCCATGAAATCCACGTCATGAGGCTGGTAGCAGCATCCTGAGTGGATTTAGGTACGATCATCCTCAGTGAAATAAGTCCCACAAAAAAAGAAACTTATGATATCACTTATCGAGGGAATGTAAAAATCGCTCCCCATGAACGGAATCCCCAAACAGAACAGAGTCACGCTTTTAGAAAACACACTTATGCCTGCTTCAGGGGAAAGGTGAGGTGGGGTGACGCATAAAACTCGAGTTTGAAATGAGCACAGATACCCTTCCGAAAACCGAATATGGAATGGACACGACCTACTCCTTGCTCAATCAACTGGACTCACCAGACCCTGTTCATCGCACAAGTATCTATCCGACTAGTAAGCATCTTAAAAGCTAAGTCTTGATATCTCTGTGTAAGTGCATCAAGTGTGTGTAAAGCGGCCTAAAACCAGCAGGGAAAATCAGCTCAGACCCATTCTGAGGATACATTTCCAACACAAAGAAGAAACAAGCAGGGCAAAACAGAGAGAAATTCTTCCAAAATGCGTTCAGGGACTGGCATGCAACCAGGATTGACCACATCTACAGCCCCCGCGGCAGAAGACATAAGGCTGGACACTCTTGGGGCTGAGACGATTGGTGAGGTTGGGAAAGCAAATGCAGACCCTTGAAAGGAATCCTGCGTGCTCCCCATTCCATGGCTCCCAACTCTCCAGGTTCAACGCAATCTTCCGACAGCGAAAGCACTCATTGGAAACCCAGCGGATGCTACACCGTGGGATCGGGAAAGCTTTCTGAAACTCACCTCAGTTTTCCTCTCCTGGTGCTCGTGTTCTCCATTCAGGCCCCCTTACTAACAATCTCCCCACTTGGAGACTCGGCGCCTTTCCATGCCTCTTTCGTACCGTCTGCAATTTGTCCGCAGGATGAACTGCAAGAGGGGGAACCAATGAGAGACTCGCTGGAGGTGTTTGGTCGGGCACATGTCACTCTCATTTCCCATCACGAAGAAGAATTCACCAGCGGTTCAGCCTGCCACCGCGGATCGACAATAGGGCGTGAAGCCATCCAGCCGTGTTGCGTCCCACTCACAAAAAAGCGACTTGGGAAATGGAGCTCAGGGGCCCTGCACTTCCCAAACCTGCAGAGTTCTAAACGATAACTATCGCCCCAAAATACATTGAGGTCAGGCTACGAAGAGGCGCTGAACGCAAGGCAGAACTGCAGGAAACGGATGTCAACGGGTACATCGGAATGGCCCCGATAGCACATGAAAAGCGCCAGAACGTGGACAATGATGCGGTTGGCCAAAAAGGGCGTATGCGTTTTTTCCTGAATATATTCAGGAAAAAACGCATACGCCCTTTTTGGCCAACCAAGCAACCTGGGAGAGCAAATCAGCACTACAAAGAAATCTCTCGCCCCCCCCCACCCCGGGGCAAAAGGGCCAGGCGAAAAAAGTCTAAAAACCAGAAAGGCAGGACAGCCCACGGAGTCAAGGGAGCCTTGTTAAGCTGATGGGCGGGATGTCAATGGCCAACAGCCAATCTTCACAAGTGTATCCTCTTTCCCAAACCATGTAAAACACAGAACCACAGAGCATAGGGCACTTCCACACATGGGCGTTGACCTTGGGAAAATGAAAAAATCAACCAGACACAGGGACCCCAAAGTTGAGGGCTGCTGTCTTGACAAGAACCTCCACTCCGGTACACGTTTCATATCCCAGGAAAGAGCCAAGTGGACAAAGACGAGTGGACAAGTGGACAAAGACAAGTGGACAAGTGGACAAGTGGTGCTACGTAGGTCCAATGGAGTGTCACTCAGCCATGAAATCCACGTCATGAGGCTGGTAGCAGCATCCTGAGTGGATTTAGGTACGATCATCCTCAGTGAAATAAGTCCCACAAAAAAAGAAACTTATGATATCACTTATCGAGGGAATGTAAAAATCGCTCCCCATGAACGGAATCCCCAAACAGAACAGAGTCACGCTTTTAGAAAACACACTTATGCCTGCTTCAGGGGAAAGGTGAGGTGCGGTGACGCATAAAACTCGAGTTTGAAATGAGCACAGATACCCTTCCGAAAACCGAATATGGAATGGACACGACCTACTCCTTGCTCAATCAACTGGACTCACCAGACCCTGTTCATCACACAAGTATCTATCCGACTAGTAAGCATCTTAAAAGCTAAGTCTTGATATCTCTGTGTAAGTGCATCAAGGGTGTGTAAAGCGGCCTAAAACCAGCAGGGAAAATCAGCTCAGACCCATTCTGAGGATACATTTCCAACATAAAGAAGAAACAAGCAGGGCAAAACAGAGAGAAATTCTTCCAAAATGCGTTCAGGGACTGGCATGCAACCAGGATTGACCACATCTACAGCCCCAGCGGCAGAAGACATAAGGCTGGACACTCTTGGGGCTGAGACGATTGGTGAGGTTGGGAAAGCAAATGCAGACCCTTGAAAGGAATCCTGCGTGCTCCCCATTCCATGGCTCCCAACTCTCCAGGTTCAACGCAATCTTCCGACAGCGAAAGCACTCATTGGAAACCCAGCGGTTGCTACACCGTGGGATCGGGAAAGCTTTCTGAAACTCACCTCAGTTTTCCTCTCCTGGTGCTCGTGTTCTCCATTCAGGCCCCCTTACTAACAATCTCCCCACTTGGAGACTCGGCGCCTTTCCATGCCTCTTTCGTACCGTCTGCAATTTGTCCGCAGGATGAACTGCAAGAGGGGGAACCAATGAGAGACTCGCTGGAGGTGTTTGGTCGGGCACATGTCACTCTCATTTCCCATCACGAAGAAGAATTCACCAGCGGTTCAGCCTGCCACCGCGGATCGACAATAGGGCGTGAAGCCATCCAGCCGTGTTGCGTCCCACTCACAAAAAAGCGACTTGGGAAATGGAGCTCAGGGGCCCTGCACTTCCCAAACCTGCAGAGTTCTAAACGATAACTATCGCCCCAAAATACATTGAGCGCAGGCTACGAAGAGGCGCTGAACGCAAGGCAGAACTGCAGGAAACGGATGTCAACGGGTACATCGGAATGGCCCCGATAGCACATGAAAAGCGCCAGAACGTGGACAATGATGCGGTTGGCCAAAAAGGGCGTATGCGTTTTTTCCTGAATATATTCAGGAAAAAACGCATACGCCCTTTTTGGCCAACCAAGCAACCTGGGAGAGCAAATCAGCACTACAAAGAAATCTCTCGCCCCCCCCCACCCCGGGGCAAAAGGGCCAGGCGAAAAAAGTCTAAAAACCAGAAAGGCAGGACAGCCCACGGAGTCAAGGGAGCCTTGTTAAGCTGATGGGCGGGATGTCAATGGCCAACAGCCAATCTTCACAAGTGTATCCTCTTTCCCAAACCATGTAAAACACAGAACCACAGAGCATAGGGCACTTCCACACATGGGCGTTGACCTTGGGAAAATGAAAAAATCAACCAGACACAGGGACCCCAAAGTTGAGGGCTGCTGTCTTGACAAGAACCTCCACTCCGGTACACGTTTCATATCCCAGGAAAGAGCCAAGTGGACAAAGACGAGTGGACAAGTGGACAAAGACAAGTGGACAAGTGGACAAGTGGTGCTACGTAGGTCCAATGGAGTGTCACTCAGCCATGAAATCCACGTCATGAGGCTGGTAGCAGCATCCTGAGTGGATTTAGGTACGATCATCCTCAGTGAAATAAGTCCCACAAAAAAAGAAACTTATGATATCACTTATCGAGGGAATGTAAAAATCGCTCCCCATGAACGGAATCCCCAAACAGAACAGAGTCACGCTTTTAGAAAACACACTTATGCCTGCTTCAGGGGAAAGGTGAGGTGCGGTGACGCATAAAACTCGAGTTTGAAATGAGCACAGATACCCTTCCGAAAACCGAATATGGAATGGACACGACCTACTCCTTGCTCAATCAACTGGACTCACCAGACCCTGTTCATCGCACAAGTATCTATCCGACTAGTAAGCATCTTAAAAGCTAAGTCTTGATATCTCTGTGTAAGTGCATCAAGGGTGTGTAAAGCGGCCTAAAACCAGCAGGGAAAATCAGCTCAGACCCATTCTGAGGATACATTTCCAACATAAAGAAGAAACAAGCAGGGCAAAACAGAGAGAAATTCTTCCAAAATGCGTTCAGGGACTGGCATGCAACCAGGATTGACCACATCTACAGCCCCAGCGGCAGAAGACATAAGGCTGGACACTCTTGGGGCTGAGACGATTGGTGAGGTTGGGAAAGCAAATGCAGACCCTTGAAAGGAATCCTGCGTGCTCCCCATTCCATGGCTCCCAACTCTCCAGGTTCAACGCAATCTTCCGACAGCGAAAGCACTCATTGGAAACCCAGCGGTTGCTACACCGTGGGATCGGGAAAGCTTTCTGAAACTCACCTCAGTTTTCCTCTCCTGGTGCTCGTGTTCTCCATTCAGGCCCCCTTACTAACAATCTCCCCACTTGGAGACTCGGCGCCTTTCCATGCCTCTTTCGTACCGTCTGCAATTTGTCCGCAGGATGAACTGCAAGAGGGGGAACCAATGAGAGACTCGCTGGAGGTGTTTGGTCGGGCACATGTCACTCTCATTTCCCATCACGAAGAAGAATTCACCAGCGGTTCAGCCTGCCACCGCGGATCGACAATAGGGCGTGAAGCCATCCAGCCGTGTTGCGTCCCACTCACAAAAAAGCGACTTGGGAAATGGAGCTCAGGGGCCCTGCACTTCCCAAACCTGCAGAGTTCTAAACGATAACTATCGCCCCAAAATACATTGAGCGCAGGCTACGAAGAGGCGCTGAACGCAAGGCAGAACTGCAGGAAACGGATGTCAACGGGTACATCGGAATGGCCCCGATAGCACATGAAAAGCGCCAGAACGTGGACAATGATGCGGTTGGCCAAAAAGGGCGTATGCGTTTTTTCCTGAATATATTCAGGAAAAAACGCATACGCCCTTTTTGGCCAACCAAGCAACCTGGGAGAGCAAATCAGCACTACAAAGAAATCTCTCGCCCCCCCCCGGGGCAAAAGGGCCAGGCGAAAAAAGTCTAAAAACCAGAAAGGCAGGACAGCCCACGGAGTCAAGGGAGCCTTGTTAAGCTGATGGGCGGGATGTCAATGGCCAACAGCCAATCTTCACAAGTGTATCCTCTTTCCCAAACCATGTAAAACACAGAACCACAGAGCATAGGGCACTTCCACACATGGGCGTTGACCTTGGGAAAATGAAAAAATCAACCAGACACAGGGACCCCAAAGTTGAGGGCTGCTGTCTTGACAAGAACCTCCACTCCGGTACACGTTTCATATCCCAGGAAAGAGCCAAGTGGACAAAGACGAGTGGACAAGTGGACAAAGACAAGTGGACAAGTGGACAAGTGGTGCTACGTAGGTCCAATGGAGTGTCACTCAGCCATGAAATCCACGTCATGAGGCTGGTAGCAGCATCCTGAGTGGATTTAGGTACGATCATCCTCAGTGAAATAAGTCCCACAAAAAAAGAAACTTATGATATCACTTATCGAGGGAATGTAAAAATCGCTCCCCATGAACGGAATCCCCAAACAGAACAGAGTCACGCTTTTAGAAAACACACTTATGCCTGCTTCAGGGGAAAGGTGAGGTGCGGTGACGCATAAAACTCGAGTTTGAAATGAGCACAGATACCCTTCCGAAAACCGAATATGGAATGGACACGACCTACTCCTTGCTCAATCAACTGGACTCACCAGACCCTGTTCATCGCACAAGTATCTATCCGACTAGTAAGCATCTTAAAAGCTAAGTCTTGATATCTCTGTGTAAGTGCATCAAGTGTGTGTAAAGCGGCCTAAAACCAGCAGGGAAAATCAGCTCAGACCCATTCTGAGGATAAATTTCCAACATAAAGAAGAAACAAGCAGGGCAAAACAGAGAGAAATTCTTCCAAAATGCGTTCAGGGACTGGCATGCAACCAGGATTGACCACATCTACAGCCCCAGCGGCAGAAGACATAAGGCTGGACACTCTTGGGGCTGAGACGATTGGTGAGGTTGGGAAAGCAAATGCAGACCCTTGAAAGGAATCCTGCGTGCTCCCCATTCCATGGCTCCCAACTCTCCAGGTTCAACGCAATCTTCCGACAGCGAAAGCACTCATTGGAAACCCAGCGGATGCTACACCGTGGGATCGGGAAAGCTTTCTGAAACTCACCTCAGTTTTCCTCTCCTGGTGCTCGTGTTCTCCATTCAGGCCCCCTTACTAACAATCTCCCCACTTGGAGACTCGGCGCCTTTCCATGCCTCTTTCGTACCGTCTGCAATTTGTCCGCAGGATGAACTGCAAGAGGGGGAACCAATGAGAGACTCGCTGGAGGTGTTTGGTCGGGCACATGTCACTCTCATTTCCCATCACGAAGAAGAATTCACCAGCGGTTCAGCCTGCCACCGCGGATCGACAATAGGGCGTGAAGCCATCCAGCCGTGTTGCGACCCACTCACAAAAAAGCGACTTGGGAAATGGAGCTCAGGGGCCCTGCACTTCCCAAACCTGCAGAGTTCTAAACGATAACTATCGCCCCAAAATATATTGAGGGCAGGCTACGAAGAGGCGCTGAACGCAAGGCAGAACTGCAGGAAACGGATGTCAACGGGTACATCGGAATGGCCCCGATAGCACATGAAAAGCGCCAGAACGTGGACAATGATGCGGTTGGCCAAAAAGGGCGTATGCGTTTTTTCCTGAATATATTCAGGAAAAAACGCATACGCCCTTTTTGGCCAACCAAGCAACCTGGGAGAGCAAATCAGCACTACAAAGAAATCTCTCGCCCCCCCCCCCCCGGGGCAAAAGGGCCAGGCGAAAAAAGTCTAAAAACCAGAAAGGCAGGACAGCCCACGGAGTCAAGGGAGCCTTGTTAAGCTGATGGGCGGGATGTCAATGGCCAACAGCCAATCTTCACAAGTGTATCCTCTTTCCCAAACCATGTAAAACACAGAACCACAGAGCATAGGGCACTTCCACACATGGGCGTTGACCTTGGGAAAATGAAAAAATCAACCAGACACAGGGACCCCAAAGTTGAGGGCTGCTGTCTTGACAAGAACCTCCACTCCGGTACACGTTTCATATCCCAGGAAAGAGCCAAGTGGACAAAGACGAGTGGACAAGTGGACAAAGACAAGTGGACAAGTGGACAAGTGGTGCTACGTAGGTCCAATGGAGTGTCACTCAGCCATGAAATCCACGTCATGAGGCTGGTAGCAGCATCCTGAGTGGATTTAGGTACGATCATCCTCAGTGAAATAAGTCCCACAAAAAAAGAAACTTATGATATCACTTATCGAGGGAATGTAAAAATCGCTCCCCATGAACGGAATCCCCAAACAGAACAGAGTCACGCTTTTAGAAAACACACTTATGCCTGCTTCAGGGGAAAGGTGAGGTGGGGTGACGCATAAAACTCGAGTTTGAAATGAGCACAGATACCCTTCCGAAAACCGAATATGGAATGGACACGACCTACTCCTTGCTCAATCAACTGGACTCACCAGACCCTGTTCATCGCACAAGTATCTATCCGACTAGTAAGCATCTTAAAAGCTAAGTCTTGATATCTCTGTGTAAGTGCATCAAGTGTGTGTAAAGCGGCCTAAAACCAGCAGGGAAAATCAGCTCAGACCCATTCTGAGGATACATTTCCAACACAAAGAAGAAACAAGCAGGGCAAAACAGAGAGAAATTCTTCCAAAATGCGTTCAGGGACTGGCATGCAACCAGGATTGACCACATCTACAGCCCCAGCGGCAGAAGACATAAGGCTGGACACTCTTGGGGCTGAGACGATTGGTGAGGTTGGGAAAGCAAATGCAGACCCTTGAAAGGAATCCTGCGTGCTCCCCATTCCATGGGTCCCAACTCTCCAGGTTCAACGCAATCTTCCGACAGCGAAAGCACTCATTGGAAACCCAGCGGATGCTACACCGTGGGATCGGGAAAGCTTTCTTAAACTCACCTCAGTTTTCCTCTCCTGGTGCTCGTGTTCTCCATTCAGGCCCCCTTACTAACAATCTCCCCACTTGGAGACTCGGCGCCTTTCCATGCCTCTTTCGTACCGTCTGCAATTTGTCCGCAGGATGAACTGCAAGAGGGGGAACCAATGAGAGACTCGCTGGAGGTGTTTGGTCGGGCACATGTCACTCTCATTTCCCATCACGAAGAAGAATTCACCAGCGGTTCAGCCTGCAACCGCGGATCGACAACAGGGCGTGAAGCCATCCAGCCGTGTTGCGTCCCACTCACAAAAAAGCGACTTGGGAAATGGAGCTCAGGGGCCCTGCACTTCCCAAACCTGCAGAGTTCTAAACGATAACTATCGCCCCAAAATATATTGAGGTCAGGCTACGAAGAGGCGCTGAACGCAAGGCAGAACTGCAGGAAACGGATGTCAACGGGTACATCGGAATGGCCCCGATAGCACATGAAAAGCGCCAGAACGTGGACAATGATGCGGTTGGCCAAAAAGGGCGTATGCGTTTTTTCCTGAATATATTCAGGAAAAAACGCATACGCCCTTTTTGGCCAGCCAAGCAACCTGGAAGAGCAAATCAGCACTACAAAGAAATCTCTCGCCCCCCCCCCCCGGGGCAAAAGGGCCAGGCGAAAAAAGTCTAAAAACCAGAAAGGCAGGACAGCCCACGGAGTCAAGGGAGCCTTGTTAAGCTGATGGGCGGGATGTCAATGGCCAACAGCCAATCTTCACAAGTGTATCCTCTTTCCCAAACCATGTAAAACACAGAACCACAGAGCATAGGGCACTTCCACACATGGGCGTTGACCTTGGGAAAATGAAAAAATCAACCAGACACAGGGACCCCAAAGTTGAGGGCTGCTGTCTTGACAAGAACCTCCACTCCGGTACACGTTTCATATCCCAGGAAAGAGCCAAGTGGACAAAGACGAGTGGACAAGTGGACAAAGACAAGTGGACAAGTGGACAAGTGGTGCTACGTAGGTCCAATGGAGTGTCACTCAGCCATGAAATCCACGTCATGAGGCTGGTAGCAGCATCCTGAGTGGATTTAGGTACGATCATCCTCAGTGAAATAAGTCCCACAAAAAAAGAAACTTATGATATCACTTATCGAGGGAATGTAAAAATCGCTCCCCATGAACGGAATCCCCAAACAGAACAGAGTCACGCTTTTAGAAAACACACTTATGCCTGCTTCAGGGGAAAGGTGAGGTGCGGTGACGCATAAAACTCGAGTTTGAAATGAGCACAGATACCCTTCCGAAAACCGAATATGGAATGGACACGACCTACTCCTTGCTCAATCAACTGGACTCACCAGACCCTGTTCATCGCACAAGTATCTATCCGACTAGTAAGCATCTTAAAAGCTAAGTCTTGATATCTCTGTGTAAGTGCATCAAGTGTGTGTAAAGCGGCCTAAAACCAGCAGGGAAAATCAGCTCAGACCCATTCTGAGGATACATTTCCAACACAAAGAAGAAACAAGCAGGGCAAAACAGAGAGAAATTCTTCCAAAATGCGTTCAGGGACTGGCATGCAACCAGGATTGACCACATCTACAGCCCCAGCGGCAGAAGACATAAGGCTGGACAATCTTGGGGCTGAGACGATTGGTGAGGTTGGGAAAGCAAATGCAGACCCTTGAAAGGAATCCTGCGTGCTCCCCATTCCATGGGTCCCAACTCTCCAGGTTCAACGCAATCTTCCGACAGCGAAAGCACTCATTGGAAACCCAGCGGATGCTACACCGTGGGATCGGGAAAGCTTTCTGAAACTCACCTCAGTTTTCCTCTCCTGGTGCTCGTGTTCTCCATTCAGGCCCCCTTACTAACAATCTCCCCACTTGGAGACTCGGCGCCTTTCCATGCCTCTTTCGTACCGTCTGCAATTTGTCCGCAGGATGAACTGCAAGAGGGGGAACCAATGAGAGACTCGCTGGAGGTGTTTGGTCGGGCACATGTCACTCTCATTTCCCATCACGAAGAAGAATTCACCAGCGGTTCAGCCTGCCACCGCGGATCGACAATAGGGCGTGAAGCCATCCAGCCGTGTTGCGTCCCACTCACAAAAAAGCGACTTGGGAAATGGAGCTCAGGGGCCCTGCACTTCCCAAACCTGCAGAGTTCTAAACGATAACTATCGCCCCAAAATATATTGAGGTCAGGCTACGAAGAGGCGCTGAACGCAAGGCAGAACTGCAGGAAACGGATGTCAACGGGTACATCGGAATGGCCCCGATAGCACATGAAAAGCGCCAGAACGTGGACAATGATGCGGTTGGCCAAAAAGGGCGTATGCGTTTTTTCCTGAATATATTCAGGAAAAAACGCATACGCCCTTTTTGGCCAGCCAAGCAACCTGGAAGAGCAAATCAGCACTACAAAGAAATCTCTCGCCCCCCCCCCCGGGGCAAAAGGGCCAGGCGAAAAAAGTCTAAAAACCAGAAAGGCAGGACAGCCCACGGAGTCAAGGGAGCCTTGTTAAGCTGATGGGCGGGATGTCAATGGCCAACAGCCAATCTTCACAAGTGTATCCTCTTTCCCAAACCATGTAAAACACAGAACCACAGAGCATAGGGCACTTCCACACATGGGCGTTGACCTTGGGAAAATGAAAAAATCAACCAGACACAGGGACCCCAAAGTTGAGGGCTGCTGTCTTGACAAGAACCTCCACTCCGGTACACGTTTCATATCCCAGGAAAGAGCCAAGTGGACAAAGACGAGTGGACAAGTGGACAAAGACAAGTGGACAAGTGGACAAGTGGTGCTACGTAGGTCCAATGGAGTGTCACTCAGTCATGAAATCCACGTCATGAGGCTGGTAGCAGCATCCTGAGTGGATTTAGGTACGATCATCCTCAGTGAAATCAGTCCCACAAAAAAAGAAACTTATGATATCACTTATCGAGGGAATGTAAAAATCGCTCCCCATGAACGGAATCCCCAAACAGAACAGAGTCACGCTTTTAGAAAACACACTTATGCCTGCTTCAGGGGAAAGGTGAGGTGGGGTGACGCATAAAACTCGAGTTTGAAATGAGCACAGATACCCTTCCGAAAACCGAATATGGAATGGACACGACCTACTCCTTGCTCAATCAACTGGACTCACCAGACCCTGTTCATCGCACAAGTATCTATCCAACTAGTAAGCATCTTAAAAGCTAAGTCTTGATATCTCTGTGTAAGTGCATCAAGGGTGTGTAAAGCGGCCTAAAACCAGCAGGGAAAATCAGCTCAGACCCATTCTGAGGATACATTTCCAACACAAAGAAGAAACAAGCAGGGCAAAACAGAGAGAACTTCTTCCAAAATGCGTTCAGGGACTGGCATGCAACCAGGATTGACCACATCTACAGCCCCAGCGGCAGAAGACATAAGGCTGGACACTCTTGGGGCTGAGACGATTGGTGAGGTTGGGAAAGCAAATGCAGACCCTTGAAAGGAATCCTGCGTGCTCCCCATTCCATGGCTCCCAACTCTCCAGGTTCAACGCAATCTTCCGACAGCGAAAGCACTCATTGGAAACCCAGCGGATGCTACACCGTGGGATCGGGAAAGCTTTCTGAAACTCACCTCAGTTTTCCTCTCCTGGTGCTCGTGTTCTCCATTCAGGCCCCCTTACTAACAATCTCCCCACTTGGAGACTCGGCGCCTTTCCATGCCTCTTTCGTACCGTCTGCAATTTGTCCGCAGGATGAACTGCAAGAGGGGGAACCAATGAGAGACTCGCTGGAGGTGTTTGGTCGGGCACATGTCACTCTCATTTCCCATCACGAAGAAGAATTCACCAGCGGTTCAGCCTGCCACCGCGGATCGACAATAGGGCGTGAAGCCATCCAGCCGTGTTGCGTCCCACTCACAAAAAAGCGACTTGGGAAATGGAGCTCAGGGGCCCTGCACTTCCCAAACCTGCAGAGTTCTAAACGATAACTATCGCCCCAAAATATATTGAGGTCAGGCTACGAAGAGGCGCTGAACGCAAGGCAGAACTGCAGGAAACGGATGTCAACGGGTACATCGGAATGGCCCCGATAGCACATGAAAAGCGCCAGAACGTGGACAATGATGCGGTTGGCCAAAAAGGGCGTATGCGTTTTTTCCTGAATATATTCAGGAAAAAACGCATACGCCCTTTTTGGCCAACCAAGCAACCTGGGAGAGCAAATCAGCACTACAAAGAAATCTCTCGCCCCCCCCCGGGGCAAAAGGGCCAGGCGAAAAAAGTCTAAAAACCAGAAAGGCAGGACAGCCCACGGAGTCAAGGGAGCCTTGTTAAGCTGATGGGCGGGATGTCAATGGCCAACAGCCAATCTTCACAAATGTATCCTCTTTCCCAAACCATGTAAAACACAGAACCACAGAGCATAGGGCACTTCCACACATGGGCGTTGACCTTGGGAAAATGAAAAAATCAACCAGACACAGGGACCCCAAAGTTGAGGGCTGCTGTCTTGACAAGAACCTCCACTCCGGTACACGTTTCATATCCCAGGAAAGAGCCAAGTGGACAAAGACGAGTGGACAAGTGGACAAAGACAAGTGGACAAGTGGACAAGTGGTGCTACGTAGGTCCAATGGAGTGTCACTCAGCCATGAAATCCACGTCATGAGGCTGGTAGCAGCATCCTGAGTGGATTTAGGTACGATCATCCTCAGTGAAATAAGTCCCACAAAAAAAGAAACTTATGATATCACTTATCGAGGGAATGTAAAAATCGCTCCCCATGAACGGAATCCCCAAACAGAACAGAGTCACGCTTTTAGAAAACACACTTATGCCTGCTTCAGGGGAAAGGTGAGGTGCGGTGACGCATAAAACTCGAGTTTGAAATGAGCACAGATACCCTTCCGAAAACCGAATATGGAATGGACACGACCTACTCCTTGCTCAATCAACTGGACTCACCAGACCCTGTTCATTGCACAAGTATCTATCCGACTAGTAAGCATCTTAAAAGCTAAGTCTTGATATCTCTGTGTAAGTGCATCAAGTGTGTGTAAAGCGGCCTAAAACCAGCAGGGAAAATCAGCTCAGACCCATTCTGAGGATACATTTCCAACACAAAGAAGAAACAAGCAGGGCAAAACAGAGAGAAATTCTTCCAAAATGCGTTCAGGGACTGGCATGCAACCAGGATTGACCACATCTACAGCCCCCGCGGCAGAAGACATAAGGCTGGACACTCTTGGGGCTGAGACGATTGGTGAGGTTGGGAAAGCAAATGCAGACCCTTGAAAGGAATCCTGCGTGCTCCCCATTCCATGGCTCCCAACTCTCCAGGTTCAACGCAATCTTCCGACAGCGAAAGCACTCATTGGAAACCCAGCGGATGCTACACCGTGGGATCGGGAAAGCTTTCTGAAACTCACCTCAGTTTTCCTCTCCTGGTGCTCGTGTTCTCCATTCAGGCCCCGTTACTAACAATCTCCCCACTTGGAGACTCGGCGCCTTTCCATGCCTCTTTCGTACCGTCTGCAATTTGTCCGCAGGATGAACTGCAAGAGGGGGAACCAATGAGAGACTCGCTGGAGGTGTTTGGTCGGGCACATGTCACTCTCATTTCCCATCACGAAGAAGAATTCACCAGCGGTTCAGCCTGCCACCGCGGATCGACAATAGGGCGTGAAGCCATCCAGCCGTGTTGCGTCCCACTCACAAAAAAGCGACTTGGGAAATGGAGCTCAGGGGCCCTGCACTTCCCAAACCTGCAGAGTTCTAAACGATAACTATCGCCCCCAAATATATTGAGGTCAGGCTACGAAGAGGCGCTGAACGCAAGGCAGAACTGCAGGAAACGGATGTCAACGGGTACATCGGAATGGCCCCGATAGCACATGAAAAGCGCCAGAACGTGGACAATGATGCGGTTTCCCAAAAAGGGCGTATGCGTTTTTTCCTGAATATATTCAGGAAAAAACGCATACGCCCTTTTTGGCCAACCAAGCAACCTGGGAGAGCAAATCAGCACTACAAAGAAATCTCTCGCCCCCCCCCGGGGCAAAAGGGCCAGGCGAAAAAAGTCTAAAAACCAGAAAGGCAGGACAGCCCACGGAGTCAAGGGAGCCTTGTTAAGCTGATGGGCGGGATGTCAATGGCCAACAGCCAATCTTCACAAGTGTATCCTCTTTCCCAAACCATGTAAAACACAGAACCACAGAGCATAGGGCACTTCCACACATGGGCGTTGACCTTGGGAAAATGAAAAAATCAACCAGACACAGGGACCCCAAAGTTGAGGGCTGCTGTCTTGACAAGAACCTCCACTCCGGTACACGTTTCATATCCCAGGAAAGAGCCAAGTGGACAAAGACGAGTGGACAAGTGGACAAAGACAAGTGGACAAGTGGACAAGTGGTGCTACGTAGGTCCAATGGAGTGTCACTCAGCCATGAAATCCACGTCATGAGGCTGGTAGCAGCATCCTGAGTGGATTTAGGTACGATCATCCTCAGTGAAATAAGTCCCACAAAAAAAGAAACTTATGATATCACTTATCGAGGGAATGTAAAAATCGCTCCCCATGAACGGAATCCCCAAACAGAACAGAGTCACGCTTTTAGAAAACACACTTATGCCTGCTTCAGGGGAAAGGTGAGGTGCGGTGACGCATAAAACTCGAGTTTGAAATGAGCACAGATACCCTTCCGAAAACCGAATATGGAATGGACACGACCTACTCCTTGCTCAATCAACTGGACTCACCAGACCCTGTTCATTGCACAAGTATCTATTCGACTAGTAAGCATCTTAAAAGCTAAGTCTTGATATCTCTGTGTAAGTGCATCAAGTGTGTGTAAAGCGGCCTAAAACCAGCAGGGAAAATCAGCTCAGACCCATTCTGAGGATACATTTCCAACACAAAGAAGAAACAAGCAGGGCAAAACAGAGAGAAATTCTTCCAAAATGCGTTCAGGGACTGGCATGCAACCAGGATTGACCACATCTACAGCCCCCGCGGCAGAAGACATAAGGCTGGACACTCTTGGGGCTGAGACGATTGGTGAGGTTGGGAAAGCAAATGCAGACCCTTGAAAGGAATCCTGCGTGCTCCCCATTCCATGGCTCCCAACTCTCCAGGTTCAACGCAATCTTCCGACAGCGAAAGCACTCATTGGAAACCCAGCGGATGCTACACCGTGGGATCGGGAAAGCTTTCTGAAACTCACCTCAGTTTTCCTCTCCTGGTGCTCGTGTTCTCCATTCAGGCCCCCTTACTAACAATCTCCCCACTTGGAGACTCGGCGCCTTTCCATGCCTCTTTCGTACCGTCTGCAATTTGTCCGCAGGATGAACTGCAAGAGGGGGAACCAATGAGAGACTCGCTGGAGGTGTTTGGTCGGGCACATGTCACTCTCATTTCCCATCACGAAGAAGAATTCACCAGCGGTTCAGCCTGCCACCGCGGATCGACAATAGGGCGTGAAGCCATCCAGCCGTGTTGCGTCCCACTCACAAAAAAGCGACTTGGGAAATGGAGCTCAGGGGCCCTGCACTTCCCAAACCTGCAGAGTTCTAAACGATAACTATCGCCCCAAAATATATTGAGGTCAGGCTACGAAGAGGCGCTGAACGCAAGGCAGAACTGCAGGAAACGGATGTCAACGGGTACATCGGAATGGCCCCGATAGCACATGAAAAGCGCCAGAACGTGGACAATGATGCGGTTTCCCAAAAAGGGCGTATGCGTTTTTTCCTGAATATATTCAGGAAAAAACGCATACGCCCTTTTTGGCCAACCAAGCAACCTGGGAGAGCAAATCAGCACTACAAAGAAATCTCTCGCCCCCCCCCACCCCGGGGCAAAAGGGCCAGGCGAAAAAAGTCTAAAAACCAGAAAGGCAGGACAGCCCACGGAGTCAAGGGAGCCTTGTTAAGCTGATGGGCGGGATGTCAATGGCCAACAGCCAATCTTCACAAGTGTATCCTCTTTCCCAAACCATGTAAAACACAGAACCACAGAGCATAGGGCACTTCCACACATGGGCGTTGACCTTGGGAAAATGAAAAAATCAACCAGACACAGGGACCCCAAAGTTGAGGGCTGCTGTCTTGACAAGAACCTCCACTCCGGTACACGTTTCATATCCCAGGAAAGAGCCAAGTGGACAAAGACGAGTGGACAAGTGGACAAAGACAAGTGGACAAGTGGACAAGTGGTGCTACGTAGGTCCAATGGAGTGTCACTCAGCCATGAAATCCACGTCATGAGGCTGGTAGCAGCATCCTGAGTGGATTTAGGTACGATCATCCTCAGTGAAATAAGTCCCACAAAAAAAGAAACTTATGATATCACTTATCGAGGGAATGTAAAAATCGCTCCCCATGAACGGAATCCCCAAACAGAACAGAGTCACGCTTTTAGAAAACACACTTATGCCTGCTTCAGGGGAAAGGTGAGGTGCGGTGACGCATAAAACTCGAGTTTGAAATGAGCACAGATACCCTTCCGAAAACCGAATATGGAATGGACACGACCTACTCCTTGCTCAATCAACTGGACTCACCAGACCCTGTTCATCGCACAAGTATCTATCCGACTAGTAAGCATCTTAAAAGCTAAGTCTTGATATCTCTGTGTAAGTGCATCAAGTGTGTGTAAAGCGGCCTAAAACCAGCAGGGAAAATCAGCTCAGACCCATTCTGAGGATACATTTCCAACATAAAGAAGAAACAAGCAGGGCAAAACAGAGAGAAATTCTTCCAAAATGCGTTCAGGGACTGGCATGCAACCAGGATTGACCACATCTACAGCCCCAGCGGCAGAAGACATAAGGCTGGACACTCTTGGGGCTGAGACGATTGGTGAGGTTGGGAAAGCAAATGCAGACCCTTGAAAGGAATCCTGCGTGCTCCCCATTCCATGGGTCCCAACTCTCCAGGTTCAACGCAATCTTCCGACAGCGAAAGCACTCATTGGAAACCCAGCGGATGCTACACCGTGGGATCGGGAAAGCTTTCTGAAACTCACCTCAGTTTTCCTCTCCTGGTGCTCGTGTTCTCCATTCAGGCCCCCTTACTAACAATCTCCCCACTTGGAGACTCGGCGCCTTTCCATGCCTCTTTCGTACCGTCTGCAATTTGTCCGCAGGATGAACTGCAAGAGGGGGAACCAATGAGAGACTCGCTGGAGGTGTTTGGTCGGGCACATGTCACTCTCATTTCCCATCACGAAGAAGAATTCACCAGCGGTTCAGCCTGCCACCGCGGATCGACAATAGAGCGTGAAGCCATCCAGCCGTGTTGCGTCCCACTCACAAAAAAGCGACTTGGGAAATGGAGCTCAGGGGCCCTGCACTTCCCAAACCTGCAGAGTTCTAAACGATAACTATCGCCCCAAAATACATTGAGCGCAGGCTACGAAGAGGCGCTGAACGCAAGGCAGAACTGCAGGAAACGGATGTCAACGGGTACATCGGAATGGCCCCGATAGCACATGAAAAGCGCCAGAACGTGGACAATGATGCGGTTGGCCAAAAAGGGCGTATGCGTTTTTTCCTGAATATATTCAGGAAAAAACGCATACGCCCTTTTTGGCCAACCAAGCAACCTGGGAGAGCAAATCAGCACTACAAAGAAATCTCTCGCCCCCCCCCCCCCCGGGGCAAAAGGGCCAGGCGAAAAAAGTCTAAAAACCAGAAAGGCAGGACAGCCCACGGAGTCAAGGGAGCCTTGTTAAGCTGATGGGCGGGATGTCAATGGCCAACAGCCAATCTTCACAAGTGTATCCTCTTTCCCAAACCATGTAAAACACAGAACCACAGAGCATAGGGCACTTCCACACATGGGCGTTGACCTTGGGAAAATGAAAAAATCAACCAGACACAGGGACCCCAAAGTTGAGGGCTGCTGTCTTGACAAGAACCTCCACTCCGGTACACGTTTCATATCCCAGGAAAGAGCCAAGTGGACAAAGACGAGTGGACAAGTGGACAAAGACAAGTGGACAAGTGGACAAGTGGTGCTACGTAGGTCCAATGGAGTGTCACTCAGCCATGAAATCCACGTCATGAGGCTGGTAGCAGCATCCTGAGTGGATTTAGGTACGATCATCCTCAGTGAAATAAGTCCCACAAAAAAAGAAACTTATGATATCACTTATCGAGGGAATGTAAAAATCGCTCCCCATGAACGGAATCCCCAAACAGAACAGAGTCACGCTTTTAGAAAACACACTTATGCCTGCTTCAGGGGAAAGGTGAGGTGCGGTGACGCATAAAACTCGAGTTTGAAATGAGCACAGATACCCTTCCGAAAACCGAATATGGAATGGACACGACCTACTCCTTGCTCAATCAACTGGACTCACCAGACCCTGTTCATTGCACAAGTATCTATTCGACTAGTAAGCATCTTAAAAGCTAAGTCTTGATATCTCTGTGTAAGTGCATCAAGTGTGTGTAAAGCGGCCTAAAACCAGCAGGGAAAATCAGCTCAGACCCATTCTGAGGATACATTTCCAACACAAAGAAGAAACAAGCAGGGCAAAACAGAGAGAAATTCTTCCAAAATGCGTTCAGGGACTGGCATGCAACCAGGATTGACCACATCTACAGCCCCCGCGGCAGAAGACATAAGGCTGGACACTCTTGGGGCTGAGACGATTGGTGAGGTTGGGAAAGCAAATGCAGACCCTTGAAAGGAATCCTGCGTGCTCCCCATTCCATGGCTCCCAACTCTCCAGGTTCAACGCAATCTTCCGACAGCGAAAGCACTCATTGGAAACCCAGCGGATGCTACACCGTGGGATCGGGAAAGCTTTCTGAAACTCACCTCAGTTTTCCTCTCCTGGTGCTCGTGTTCTCCATTCAGGCCCCCTTACTAACAATCTCCCCACTTGGAGACTCGGCGCCTTTCCATGCCTCTTTCGTACCATCTGCAATTTGTCCGCAGGATGAACTGCAAGAGGGGGAACCAATGAGAGACTCGCTGGAGGTGTTTGGTCGGGCACATGTCACTCTCATTTCCCATCACGAAGAAGAATTCACCAGCGGTTCAGCCTGCCACCGCGGATCGACAATAGGGCGTGAAGCCATCCAGCCGTGTTGCGTCCCACTCACAAAAAAGCGACTTGGGAAATGGAGCTCAGGGGCCCTGCACTTCCCAAACCTGCAGAGTTCTAAACGATAACTATCGCCCCAAAATATATTGAGGTCAGGCTACGAAGAGGCGCTGAACGCAAGGCAGAACTGCAGGAAACGGATGTCAACGGGTACATCGGAATGGCCCCGATAGCACATGAAAAGCGCCAGAACGTGGACAATGATGCGGTTGGCCAAAAAGGGCGTATGCGTTTTTTCCTGAATATATTCAGGAAAAAACGCATACGCCCTTTTTGGCCAACCAAGCAACCTGGGAGAGCAAATCAGCACTACAAAGAAATCTCTCGCCCCCCCCCACCCCGGGGCAAAAGGGCCAGGCGAAAAAAGTCTAAAAACCAGAAAGGCAGGACAGCCCACGGAGTCAAGGGAGCCTTGTTAAGCTGATGGGCGGGATGTCAATGGCCAACAGCCAATCTTCACAAGTGTATCCTCTTTCCCAAACCATGTAAAACACAGAACCACAGAGCATAGGGCACTTCCACACATGGGCGTTGACCTTGGGAAAATCAAAAAATCAACCAGACACAGGGACCCCAAAGTTGAGGGCTGCTGTCTTGACAAGAACCTCCACTCCGGTACACGTTTCATATCCCAGGAAAGAGCCAAGTGGACAAAGACGAGTGGACAAGTGGACAAAGACAAGTGGACAAGTGGACAAGTGGTGCTACGTAGGTCCAATGGAGTGTCACTCAGCCATGAAATCCACGTCATGAGGCTGGTAGCAGCATCCTGAGTGGATTTAGGTACGATCATCCTCAGTGAAATAAGTCCTACAAAAAAAGAAACTTATGATATCACTTATCGAGGGAATGTAAAAATCGCTCCCCATGAACGGAATCCCCAAACAGAACAGAGTCACGCTTTTAGAAAACACACTTATGCCTGCTTCAGGGGAAAGGTGAGGTGCGGTGACGCATAAAACTCGAGTTTGAAATGAGCACAGATACCCTTCCGAAAACCGAATATGGAATGGACACGACCTACTCCTTGCTCAATCAACTGGACTCACCAGACCCTGTTCATCGCACAAGTATCTATCCGACTAGTAAGCATCTTAAAAGCTAAGTCTTGATATCTCTGTGTAAGTGCATCAAGTGTGTGTAAAGCGGCCTAAAACCAGCAGGGAAAATCAGCTCAGACCCATTCTGAGGATACGTTTCCAACATAAAGAAGAAACAAGCAGGGCAAAACAGAGAGAAATTCTTCCAAAATGCGTTCAGGGACTGGCATGCAACCAGGATTGACCACATCTACAGCCCCAGCGGCAGAAGACATAAGGCTGGACACTCTTGGGGCTGAGACGATTGGTGAGGTTGGGAAAGCAAATGCAGACCCTTGAAAGGAATCCTGCGTGCTCCCCATTCCATGGCTCCCAACTCTCCAGGTTCAACGCAATCTTCCGACAGCGAAAGCACTCATTGGAAACCCAGCGGATGCTACACCGTGGGATCGGGAAAGCTTTCTGAAACTCACCTCAGTTTTCCTCTCCTGGTGCTCGTGTTCTCCATTCAGGCCCCCTTACTAACAATCTCCCCACTTGGAGACTCGGCGCCTTTCCATGCCTCTTTCGTACCGTCTGCAATTTGTCCGCAGGATGAACTGCAAGAGGGGGAACCAATGAGAGACTCGCTGGAGGTGTTTGGTCGGGCACATGTCACTCTCATTTCCCATCACGAAGAAGAATTCACCAGCGGTTCAGCCTGCCACCGCGGATCGACAATAGGGCGTGAAGCCATCCAGCCGTGTTGCGTCCCACTCACAAAAAAGCGACTTGGGAAATGGAGCTCAGGGGCCCTGCACTTCCCAAACCTGCAGAGTTCTAAACGATAACTATCGCCCCAAAATATATTGAGGTCAGGCTACGAAGAGGCGCTGAACGCAAGGCAGAACTGCAGGAAACGGATGTCAACGGGTACATCGGAATGGCCCCGATAGCACATGAAAAGCGCCAGAACGTGGACAATGATGCGGTTGGCCAAAAAGGGCGTATGCGTTTTTTCCTGAATATATTCAGGAAAAAACGCATACGCCCTTTTTGGCCAACCAAGCAACCTGGGAGAGCAAATCAGCACTACAAAGAAATCTCTCGCCCCCCCCCACCCCGGGGCAAAAGGGCCAGGCGAAAAAAGTCTAAAAACCAGAAAGGCAGGACAGCCCACGGAGTCAAGGGAGCCTTGTTAAGCTGATGGGCGGGATGTCAATGGCCAACAGCCAATCTTCACAAGTGTATCCTCTTTCCCAAACCATGTAAAACACAGAACCACAGAGCATAGGGCACTTCCACACATGGGCGTTGACCTTGGGAAAATGAAAAAATCAACCAGACACAGGGACCCCAAAGTTGAGGGCTGCTGTCTTGACAAGAACCTCCACTCCGGTACACGTTTCATATCCCAGGAAAGAGCCAAGTGGACAAAGACGAGTGGACAAGTGGACAAAGACAAGTGGACAAGTGGACAAGTGGTGCTACGTAGGTCCAATGGAGTGTCACTCAGCCATGAAATCCACGTCATGAGGCTGGTAGCAGCATCCTGAGTGGATTTAGGTACGATCATCCTCAGTGAAATAAGTCCCACAAAAAAAGAAACTTATGATATCACTTATCGAGGGAATGTAAAAATCGCTCCCCATGAACGGAATCCCCAAACAGAACAGAGTCACGCTTTTAGAAAACACACTTATGCCTGCTTCAGGGGAAAGGTGAGGTGCGGTGACGCATAAAACTCGAGTTTGAAATGAGCACAGATACCCTTCCGAAAACCGAATATGGAATGGACACGACCTACTCCTTGCTCAATCAACTGGACTCACCAGACCCTGTTCATCGCACAAGTATCTATCCGACTAGTAAGCATCTTAAAAGCTAAGTCTTGATATCTCTGTGTAAGTGCATCAAGTGTGTGTAAAGCGGCCTAAAACCAGCAGGGAAAATCAGCTCAGACCCATTCTGAGGATACATTTCCAACATAAAGAAGAAACAAGCAGGGCAAAACAGAGAGAAATTCTTCCAAAATGCGTTCAGGGACTGGCATGCAACCAGGATTGACCACATCTACAGCCCCAGCGGCAGAAGACATAAGGCTGGACACTCTTGGGGCTGAGACGATTGGTGAGGTTGGGAAAGCAAATGCAGACCCTTGAAAGGAATCCTGCGTGCTCCCCATTCCATGGCTCCCAACTCTCCAGGTTCAACGCAATCTTCCGACAGCGAAAGCACTCATTGGAAACCCAGCGGATGCTACACCGTGGGATCGGGAAAGCTTTCTGAAACTCACCTCAGTTTTCCTCTCCTGGTGCTCGTGTTCTCCATTCAGGCCCCCTTACTAACAATCTCCCCACTTGGAGACTCGGCGCCTTTCCATGCCTCTTTCGTACCGTCTGCAATTTGTCCGCAGGATGAACTGCAAGAGGGGGAACCAATGAGAGACTCGCTGGAGGTGTTTGGTCGGGCACATGTCACTCTCATTTCCCATCACGAAGAAGAATTCACCAGCGGTTCAGCCTGCCACCGCGGATCGACAATAGGGCGTGAAGCCATCCAGCCGTGTTGCGTCCCACTCACAAAAAAGCGACTTGGGAAATGGAGCTCAGGGGCCCTGCACTTCCCAAACCTGCAGAGTTCTAAACGATAACTATCGCCCCAAAATATATTGAGCGCAGGCTACGAAGAGGCGCTGAACGCAAGGCAGAACTGCAGGAAACGGATGTCAACGGGTACATCGGAATGGCCCCGATAGCACATGAAAAGCGCCAGAACGTGGACAATGATGCGGTTGGCCAAAAAGGGCGTATGCGTTTTTTCCTGAATATATTCAGGAAAAAACGCATACGCCCTTTTTGGCCAACCAAGCAACCTGGGAGAGCAAATCAGCACTACAAAGAAATCTCTCGCCCCCCCCCACCCCGGGGCAAAAGGGCCAGGCGAAAAAAGTCTAAAAACCAGAAAGGCAGGACAGCCCACGGAGTCAAGGGAGCCTTGTTAAGCTGATGGGCGGGATGTCAATGGCCAACAGCCAATCTTCACAAGTGTATCCTCTTTCCCAAACCATGTAAAACACAGAACCACAGAGCATAGGGCACTTCCACACATGGGCGTTGACCTTGGGAAAATGAAAAAATCAACCAGACACAGGGACCCCAAAGTTGAGGGCTGCTGTCTTGACAAGAACCTCCACTCCGGTACACGTTTCATATCCCAGGAAAGAGCCAAGTGGACAAAGACGAGTGGACAAGTGGACAAAGACAAGTGGACAAGTGGACAAGTGGTGCTACGTAGGTCCAATGGAGTGTCACTCAGCCATGAAATCCACGTCATGAGGCTGGTAGCAGCATCCTGAGTGGATTTAGGTACGATCATCCTCAGTGAAATAAGTCCCACAAAAAAAGAAACTTATGATATCACTTATCGAGGGAATGTAAAAATCGCTCCCCATGAACGGAATCCCCAAACAGAACAGAGTCACGCTTTTAGAAAACACACTTATGCCTGCTTCAGGGGAAAGGTGAGGTGCGGTGACGCATAAAACTCGAGTTTGAAATGAGCACAGATACCCTTCCGAAAACCGAATATGGAATGGACACGACCTACTCCTTGCTCAATCAACTGGACTCACCAGACCCTGTTCATCGCACAAGTATCTATCCGACTAGTAAGCATCTTAAAAGCTAAGTCTTGATATCTCTGTGTAAGTGCATCAAGTGTGTGTAAAGCGGCCTAAAACCAGCAGGGAAAATCAGCTCAGACCCATTCTGAGGATACATTTCCAACATAAAGAAGAAACAAGCAGGGCAAAACAGAGAGAACTTCTTCCAAAATGCGTTCAGGGACTGGCATGCAACCAGGATTGACCACATCTACAGCCCCAGCGGCAGAAGACATAAGGCTGGACACTCTTGGGGCTGAGACGATTGGTGAGGTTGGGAAAGCAAATGCAGACCCTTGAAAGGAATCCTGCGTGCTCCCCATTCCATGGCTCCCAACTCTCCAGGTTCAACGCAATCTTCCGACAGCGAAAGCACTCATTGGAAACCCAGCGGATGCTACACCGTGGGATCGGGAAAGCTTTCTGAAACTCACCTCAGTTTTCCTCTCCTGGTGCTCGTGTTCTCCATTCAGGCCCCCTTACTAACAATCTCCCCACTTGGAGACTCGGCGCCTTTCCATGCCTCTTTCGTACCGTCTGCAATTTGTCCGCAGGATGAACTGCAAGAGGGGGAACCAATGAGAGACTCGCTGGAGGTGTTTGGTCGGGCACATGTCACTCTCATTTCCCATCACGAAGAAGAATTCACCAGCGGTTCAGCCTGCCACCGCGGATCGACAATAGGGCGTGAAGCCATCCAGCCGTGTTGCGTCCCACTCACAAAAAAGCGACTTGGGAAATGGAGCTCAGGGGCCCTGCACTTCCCAAACCTGCAGAGTTCTAAACGATAACTATCGCCCCAAAATATATTGAGCGCAGGCTACGAAGAGGCGCTGAACGCAAGGCAGAACTGCAGGAAACGGATGTCAACGGGTACATCGGAATGGCCCCGATAGCACATGAAAAGCGCCAGAACGTGGACAATGATGCGGTTGGCCAAAAAGGGCGTATGCGTTTTTTCCTGAATATATTCAGGAAAAAACGCATACGCCCTTTTTGGCCAACCAAGCAACCTGGGAGAGCAAATCAGCACTACAAAGAAATCTCTCGCCCCCCCCCCCGGGGCAAAAGGGCCAGGCGAAAAAAGTCTAAAAACCAGAAAGGCAGGACAGCCCACGGAGTCAAGGGAGCCTTGTTAAGCTGATGGGCGGGATGTCAATGGCCAACAGCCAATCTTCACAAGTGTATCCTCTTTCCCAAACCATGTAAAACACAGAACCACAGAGCATAGGGCACTTCCACACATGGGCGTTGACCTTGGGAAAATGAAAAAATCAACCAGACACAGGGACCCCAAAGTTGAGGGCTGCTGTCTTGACAAGAACCTCCACTCCGGTACACGTTTCATATCCCAGGAAAGAGCCAAGTGGACAAAGACGAGTGGACAAGTGGACAAAGACAAGTGGACAAGTGGACAAGTGGTGCTACGTAGGTCCAATGGAGTGTCACTCAGCCATGAAATCCACGTCATGAGGCTGGTAGCAGCATCCTGAGTGGATTTAGGTACGATCATCCTCAGTGAAATAAGTCCCACAAAAAAAGAAACTTATGATATCACTTATCGAGGGAATGTAAAAATCGCTCCCCATGAACGGAATCCCCAAACAGAACAGAGTCACGCTTTTAGAAAACACACTTATGCCTGCTTCAGGGGAAAGGTGAGGTGCGGTGACGCATAAAACTCGAGTTTGAAATGAGCACAGATACCCTTCCGAAAACCGAATATGGAATGGACACGACCTACTCCTTGCTCAATCAACTGGACTCACCAGACCCTGTTCATTGCACAAGTATCTATCCGACTAGTAAGCATCTTAAAAGCTAAGTCTTGATATCTCTGTGTAAGTGCATCAAGTGTGTGTAAAGCGGCCTAAAACCAGCAGGGAAAATCAGCTCAGACCCATTCTGAGGATACATTTCCAACACAAAGAAGAAACAAGCAGGGCAAAACAGAGAGAAATTCTTCCAAAATGCGTTCAGGGACTGGCATGCAACCAGGATTGACCACATCTACAGCCCCCGCGGCAGAAGACATAAGGCTGGACACTCTTGGGGCTGAGACGATTGGTGAGGTTGGGAAAGCAAATGCAGACCCTTGAAAGGAATCCTGCGTGCTCCCCATTCCATGGCTCCCAACTCTCCAGGTTCAACGCAATCTTCCGACAGCGAAAGCACTCATTGGAAACCCAGCGGATGCTACACCGTGGGATCGGGAAAGCTTTCTGAAACTCACCTCAGTTTTCCTCTCCTGGTGCTCGTGTTCTCCATTCAGGCCCCCTTACTAACAATCTCCCCACTTGGAGACTCGGCGCCTTTCCATGCCTCTTTCGTACCGTCTGCAATTTGTCCGCAGGATGAACTGCAAGAGGGGGAACCAATGAGAGACTCGCTGGAGGTGTTTGGTCGGGCACATGTCACTCTCATTTCCCATCACGAAGAAGAATTCACCAGCGGTTCAGCCTGCCACCGCGGATCGACAATAGGGCGTGAAGCCATCCAGCCGTGTTGCGTCCCACTCACAAAAAAGCGACTTGGGAAATGGAGCTCAGGGGCCCTGCACTTCCCAAACCTGCAGAGTTCTAAACGATAACTATCGCCCCAAAATATATTGAGGTCAGGCTACGAAGAGGCGCTGAACGCAAGGCAGAACTGCAGGAAACGGATGTCAACGGGTACATCGGAATGGCCCCGATAGCACATGAAAAGCGCCAGAACGTGGACAATGATGCGGTTGGCCAAAAAGGGCGTATGCGTTTTTTCCTGAATATATTCAGGAAAAAACGCATACGCCCTTTTTGGCCAACCAAGCAACCTGGGAGAGCAAATCAGCACTACAAGGAAATCTCTCGCCCCCCCCCCCGGGGCAAAAGGGCCAGGCGAAAAAAGTCTAAAAACCAGAAAGGCAGGACAGCCCACGGAGTCAAGGGAGCCTTGTTAAGCTGATGGGCGGGATGTCAATGGCCAACAGCCAATCTTCACAAGTGTATCCTCTTTCCCAAACCATGTAAAACACAGAACCACAGAGCATAGGGCACTTCCACACATGGGCGTTGACCTTGGGAAAATGAAAAAATCAACCAGACACAGGGACCCCAAAGTTGAGGGCTGCTGTCTTGACAAGAACCTCCACTCCGGTACACGTTTCATATCCCAGGAAAGAGCCAAGTGGACAAAGACGAGTGGACAAGTGGACAAAGACAAGTGGACAAGTGGACAAGTGGTGCTACGTAGGTCCAATGGAGTGTCACTCAGCCATGAAATCCACGTCATGAGGCTGGTAGCAGCATCCTGAGTGGATTTAGGTACGATCATCCTCAGTGAAATAAGTCCCACAAAAAAAGAAACTTATGATATCACTTATCGAGGGAATGTAAAAATCGCTCCCCATGAACGGAATCCCCAAACAGAACAGAGTCACGCTTTTAGAAAACACACTTATGCCTGCTTCAGGGGAAAGGTGAGGTGCGGTGACGCATAAAACTCGAGTTTGAAATGAGCACAGATACCCTTCCGAAAACCGAATATGGAATGGACACGACCTACTCCTTGCTCAATCAACTGGACTCACCAGACCCTGTTCATCGCACAAGTATCTATCCGACTAGTAAGCATCTTAAAAGCTAAGTCTTGATATCTCTGTGTAAGTGCATCAAGTGTGTGTAAAGCGGCCTAAAACCAGCAGGGAAAATCAGCTCAGACCCATTCTGAGGATACATTTCCAACATAAAGAAGAAACAAGCAGGGCAAAACAGAGAGAAATTCTTCCAAAATGCGTTCAGGGACTGGCATGCAACCAGGATTGACCACATCTACAGCCCCAGCGGCAGAAGACATAAGGCTGGACACTCTTGGGGCTGAGACGATTGGTGAGGTTGAGAAAGCAAATGCAGACCCTTGAAAGGAATCCTGCGTGCTCCCCATTCCATGGCTCCCAACTCTCCAGGTTCAACGCAATCTTCCGACAGCGAAAGCACTCATTGGAAACCCAGCGGATGCTACACCGTGGGATCGGGAAAGCTTTCTGAAACTCACCTCAGTTTTCCTCTCCTGGTGCTCGTGTTCTCCATTCAGGCCCCCTTACTAACAATCTCCCCACTTGGAGACTCGGCGCCTTTCCATGCCTCTTTCGTACCGTCTGCAATTTGTCCGCAGGATGAACTGCAAGAGGGGGAACCAATGAGAGACTCGCTGGAGGTGTTTGGTCGGGCACATGTCACTCTCATTTCCCATCACGAAGAAGAATTCACCAGCGGTTCAGCCTGCCACCGCGGATCGACAATAGGGCGTGAAGCCATCCAGCCGTGTTGCGTCCCACTCACAAAAAAGCGACTTGGGAAATGGAGCTCAGGGGCCCTGCACTTCCCAAACCTGCAGAGTTCTAAACGATAACTATCGCCCCAAAATATATTGAGGTCAGGCTACGAAGAGGCGCTGAACGCAAGGCAGAACTGCAGGAAACGGATGTCAACGGGTACATCGGAATGGCCCCGATAGCACATGAAAAGCGCCAGAACGTGGACAATGATGCGGTTGGCCAAAAAGGGCGTATGCGTTTTTTCCTGAATATATTCAGGAAAAAACGCATACGCCCTTTTTGGCCAACCAAGCAACCTGGGAGAGCAAATCAGCACTACAAAGAAATCTCTCGCCCCCCCCCCCGGGGCAAAAGGGCCAGGCGAAAAAAGTCTAAAAACCAGAAAGGCAGGACAGCCCACGGAGTCAAGGGAGCCTTGTTAAGCTGATGGGCGGGATGTCAATGGCCAACAGCCAATCTTCACAAGTGTATCCTCTTTCCCAAACCATGTAAAACACAGAACCACAGAGCATAGGGCACTTCCACACATGGGCGTTGACCTTGGGAAAATGAAAAAATCAACCAGACACAGGGACCCCAAAGTTGAGGGCTGCTGTCTTGACAAGAACCTCCACTCCGGTACACGTTTCATATCCCAGGAAAGAGCCAAGTGGACAAAGACGAGTGGACAAGTGGACAAAGACAAGTGGACAAGTGGACAAGTGGTGCTACGTAGGTCCAATGGAGTGTCACTCAGCCATGAAATCCACGTCATGAGGCTGGTAGCAGCATCCTGAGTGGATTTAGGTACGATCATCCTCAGTGAAATAAGTCCCACAAAAAAAGAAACTTATGATATCACTTATCGAGGGAATGTAAAAATCGCTCCCCATGAACGGAATCCCCAAACAGAACAGAGTCACGCTTTTAGAAAACACACTTATGCCTGCTTCAGGGGAAAGGTGAGGTGCGGTGACGCATAAAACTCGAGTTTGAAATGAGCACAGATACCCTTCCGAAAACCGAATATGGAATGGACACGACCTACTCCTTGCTCAATCAACTGGACTCACCAGACCCTGTTCATCGCACAAGTATCTATCCGACTAGTAAGCATCTTAAAAGCTAAGTCTTGATATCTCTGTGTAAGTGCATCAAGGGTGTGTAAAGCGGCCTAAAACCAGCAGGGAAAATCAGCTCAGACCCATTCTGAGGATACATTTCCAACATAAAGAAGAAACAAGCAGGGCAAAACAGAGAGAAATTCTTCCAAAATGCGTTCAGGGACTGGCATGCAACCAGGATTGACCACATCTACAGCCCCAGCGGCAGAAGACATAAGGCTGGACACTCTTGGGGCTGAGACGATTGGTGAGGTTGGGAAAGCAAATGCAGACCCTTGAAAGGAATCCTGCGTGCTCCCCATTCCATGGCTCCCAACTCTCCAGGTTCAACGCAATCTTCCGACAGCGAAAGCACTCATTGGAAACCCAGCGGATGCTACACCGTGGGATCGGGAAAGCTTTCTGAAACTCACCTCAGTTTTCCTCTCCTGGTGCTCGTGTTCTCCATTCAGGCCCCCTTACTAACAATCTCCCCACTTGGAGACTCGGCGCCTTTCCATGCCTCTTTCGTACCGTCTGCAATTTGTCCGCAGGATGAACTGCAAGAGGGGGAACCAATGAGAGACTCGCTGGAGGTGTTTGGTCGGGCACATGTCACTCTCATTTCCCATCACGAAGAAGAATTCACCAGCGGTTCAGCCTGCCACCGCGGATCGACAATAGGGCGTGAAGCCATCCAGCCGTGTTGCGTCCCACTCACAAAAAAGCGACTTGGGAAATGGAGCTCAGGGGCCCTGCACTTCCCAAACCTGCAGAGTTCTAAACGATAACTATCGCCCCAAAATATATTGAGGTCAGGCTACGAAGAGGCGCTGAACGCAAGGCAGAACTGCAGGAAACGGATGTCAACGGGTACATCGGAATGGCCCCGATAGCACATGAAAAGCGCCAGAACGTGGACAATGATGCGGTTGGCCAAAAAGGGCGTATGCGTTTTTTCCTGAATATATTCAGGAAAAAACGCATACGCCCTTTTTGGCCAACCAAGCAACCTGGGAGAGCAAATCAGCACTACAAAGAAATCTCTCGCCCCCCCCCGGGGCAAAAGGGCCAGGCGAAAAAAGTCTAAAAACCAGAAAGGCAGGACAGCCCACGGAGTCAAGGGAGCCTTGTTAAGCTGATGGGCGGGATGTCAATGGCCAACAGCCAATCTTCACAAGTGTATCCTCTTTCCCAAACCATGTAAAACACAGAACCACAGAGCATAGGGCACTTCCACACATGGGCGTTGACCTTGGGAAAATGAAAAAATCAACCAGACACAGGGACCCCAAAGTTGAGGGCTGCTGTCTTGACAAGAACCTCCACTCCGGTACACGTTTCATATCCCAGGAAAGAGCCAAGTGGACAAAGACGAGTGGACAAGTGGACAAAGACAAGTGGACAAGTGGACAAGTGGTGCTACGTAGGTCCAATGGAGTGTCACTCAGCCATGAAATCCACGTCATGAGGCTGGTAGCAGCATCCTGAGTGGATTTAGGTACGATCATCCTCAGTGAAATAAGTCCCACAAAAAAAGAAACTTATGATATCACTTATCGAGGGAATGTAAAAATCGCTCCCCATGAACGGAATCCCCAAACAGAACAGAGTCACGCTTTTAGAAAACACACTTATGCCTGCTTCAGGGGAAAGGTGAGGTGCGGTGACGCATAAAACTCGAGTTTGAAATGAGCACAGATACCCTTCCGAAAACCGAATATGGAATGGACACGACCTACTCCTTGCTCAATCAACTGGACTCACCAGACCCTGTTCATCGCACAAGTATCTATCCGACTAGTAAGCATCTTAAAAGCTAAGTCTTGATATCTCTGTGTAAGTGCATCAAGTGTGTGTAAAGCGGCCTAAAACCAGCAGGGAAAATCAGCTCAGACCCATTCTGAGGATACATTTCCAACATAAAGAAGAAACAAGCAGGGCAAAACAGAGAGAAATTCTTCCAAAATGCGTTCAGGGACTGGCATGCAACCAGGATTGACCACATCTACAGCCCCAGCGGCAGAAGACATAAGGCTGGACACTCTTGGGGCTGAGACGATTGGTGAGGTTGGGAAAGCAAATGCAGACCCTTGAAAGGAATCCTGCGTGCTCCCCATTCCATGGCTCCCAACTCTCCAGGTTCAACGCAATCTTCCGACAGCGAAAGCACTCATTGGAAACCCAGCGGATGCTACACCGTGGGATCGGGAAAGCTTTCTGAAACTCACCTCAGTTTTCCTCTCCTGGTGCTCGTGTTCTCCATTCAGGCCCCCTTACTAACAATCTCCCCACTTGGAGACTCGGCGCCTTTCCATGCCTCTTTCGTACCGTCTGCAATTTGTCCGCAGGATGAACTGCAAGAGGGGGAACCAATGAGAGACTCGCTGGAGGTGTTTGGTCGGGCACATGTCACTCTCATTTCCCATCACGAAGAAGAATTCACCAGCGGTTCAGCCTGCCACCGCGGATCGACAATAGGGCGTGAAGCCATCCAGCCGTGTTGCGTCCCACTCACAAAAAAGCGACTTGGGAAATGGAGCTCAGGGGCCCTGCACTTCCCAAACCTGCAGAGTTCTAAACGATAACTATCGCCCCAAAATATATTGAGGTCAGGCTACGAAGAGGCGCTGAACGCAAGGCAGAACTGCAGGAAACGGATGTCAACGGGTACATCGGAATGGCCCCGATAGCACATGAAAAGCGCCAGAACGTGGACAATGATGCGGTTGGCCAAAAAGGGCGTATGCGTTTTTTCCTGAATATATTCAGGAAAAAACGCATACGCCCTTTTTGGCCAACCAAGCAACCTGGGAGAGCAAATCAGCACTACAAAGAAATCTCTCGCCCCCCCCCGGGGCAAAAGGGCCAGGCGAAAAAAGTCTAAAAACCAGAAAGGCAGGACAGCCCACGGAGTCAAGGGAGCCTTGTTAAGCTGATGGGCGGGATGTCAATGGCCAACAGCCAATCTTCACAAGTGTATCCTCTTTCCCAAACCATGTAAAACACAGAACCACAGAGCATAGGGCACTTCCACACATGGGCGTTGACCTTGGGAAAATGAAAAAATCAACCAGACACAGGGACCCCAAAGTTGAGGGCTGCTGTCTTGACAAGAACCTCCACTCCGTTACACGTTTCATATCCCAGGAAAGAGCCAAGTGGACAAAGACGAGTGGACAAGTGGACAAAGACAAGTGGACAAGTGGACAAGTGGTGCTACGTAGGTCCAATGGAGTGTCACTCAGCCATGAAATCCACGTCATGAGGCTGGTAGCAGCATCCTGAGTGGATTTAGGTACAATCATCCTCAGTGAAATAAGTCCCACAAAAAAAGAAACTTATGATATCACTTATCGAGGGAATGTAAAAATCGCTCCCCATGAACGGAATCCCCAAACAGAACAGAGTCACGCTTTTAGAAAACACACTTATGCCTGCTTCAGGGGAAAGGTGAGGTGCGGTGACGCATAAAACTCGAGTTTGAAATGAGCACAGATACCCTTCCGAAAACCGAATATGGAATGGACACGACCTACTCCTTGCTCAATCAACTGGACTCACCAGACCCTGTTCATTGCACAAGTATCTATCCGACTAGTAAGCATCTTAAAAGCTAAGTCTTGATATCTCTGTGTAAGTGCATCAAGTGTGTGTAAAGCGGCCTAAAACCAGCAGGGAAAATCAGCTCAGACCCATTCTGAGGATACATTTCCAACACAAAGAAGAAACAAGCAGGGCAAAACAGAGAGAAATTCTTCCAAAATGTGTTCAGGGACTGGCATGCAACCAGGATTGACCACATCTACAGCCCCCGCGGCAGAAGACATAAGGCTGGACACTCTTGGGGCTGAGACGATTGGTGAGGTTGGGAAAGCAAATGCAGACCCTTGAAAGGAATCCTGCGTGCTCCCCATTCCATGGCTCCCAACTCTCCAGGTTCAACGCAATCTTCCGACAGCGAAAGCACTCATTGGAAACCCAGCGGATGCTACACCGTGGGATCGGGAAAGCTTTCTGAAACTCACCTCAGTTTTCCTCTCCTGGTGCTCGTGTTCTCCATTCAGGCCCCCTTACTAACAATCTCCCCACTTGGAGACTCGGCGCCTTTCCATGCCTCTTTCGTACCGTCTGCAATTTGTCCGCAGGATGAACTGCAAGAGGGGGAACCAATGAGAGACTCGCTGGAGGTGTTTGGTCGGGCACATGTCACTCTCATTTCCCATCACGAAGAAGAATTCACCAGCGGTTCAGCCTGCCACCGCGGATCGACAATAGGGCGTGAAGCCATCCAGCCGTGTTGCGTCCCACTCACAAAAAAGCGACTTGGGAAATGGAGCTCAGGGGCCCTGCACTTCCCAAACCTGCAGAGTTCTAAACGATAACTATCGCCCCAAAATATATTGAGGTCAGGCTACGAAGAGGCGCTGAACGCAAGGCAGAACTGCAGGAAACGGATGTCAACGGGTACATCGGAATGGCCCCGATAGCACATGAAAAGCGCCAGAACGTGGACAATGATGCGGTTGGCCAAAAAGGGCGTATGCGTTTTTTCCTGAATATATTCAGGAAAAAACGCATACGCCCTTTTTGGCCAACCAAGCAACCTGGGAGAGCAAATCAGCACTACAAAGAAATCTCTCGCCCCCCCCCCCCCGGGGCAAAAGGGCCAGGCGAAAAAAGTCTAAAAACCAGAAAGGCAGGACAGCCCACGGAGTCAAGGGAGCCTTGTTAAGCTGATGGGCGGGATGTCAATGGCCAACAGCCAATCTTCACAAGTGTATCCTCTTTCCCAAACCATGTAAAACACAGAACCACAGAGCATAGGGCACTTCCACACATGGGCGTTGACCTTGGGAAAATGAAAAAATCAACCAGACACAGGGACCCCAAAGTTGAGGGCTGCTGTCTTGACAAGAACCTCCACTCCGGTACACGTTTCATATCCCAGGAAAGAGCCAAGTGGACAAAGACGAGTGGACAAGTGGACAAAGACAAGTGGACAAGTGGACAAGTGGTGCTACGTAGGTCCAATGGAGTGTCACTCAGCCATGAAATCCACGTCATGAGGCTGGTAGCAGCATCCTGAGTGGATTTAGGTACGATCATCCTCAGTGAAATAAGTCCCACAAAAAAAGAAACTTATGATATCACTTATCGAGGGAATGTAAAAATCGCTCCCCATGAACGGAATCCCCAAACAGAACAGAGTCACGCTTTTAGAAAACACACTTATGCCTGCTTCAGGGGAAAGGTGAGGTGCGGTGACGCATAAAACTCGAGTTTGAAATGAGCACAGATACCCTTCCGAAAACCGAATATGGAATGGACACGACCTACTCCTTGCTCAATCAACTGGACTCACCAGACCCTGTTCATCGCACAAGTATCTATCCGACTAGTAAGCATCTTAAAAGCTAAGTCTTGATATCTCTGTGTAAGTGCATCAAGTGTGTGTAAAGCGGCCTAAAACCAGCAGGGAAAATCAGCTCAGACCCATTCTGAGGATACATTTCCAACATAAAGAAGAAACAAGCAGGGCAAAACAGAGAGAAATTCTTCCAAAATGCGTTCAGGGACTGGCATGCAACCAGGATTGACCACATCTACAGCCCCAGCGGCAGAAGACATAAGGCTGGACACTCTTGGGGCTGAGACGATTGGTGAGGTTGGGAAAGCAAATGCAGACCCTTGAAAGGAATCCTGCGTGCTCCCCATTCCATGGCTCCCAACTCTCCAGGTTCAACGCAATCTTCCGACAGCGAAAGCACTCATTGGAAACCCAGCGGATGCTACACCGTGGGATCGGGAAAGCTTTCTGAAACTCACCTCAGTTTTCCTCTCCTGGTGCTCGTGTTCTCCATTCAGGCCCCCTTACTAACAATCTCCCCACTTGGAGACTCGGCGCCTTTCCATGCCTCTTTCGTACCGTCTGCAATTTGTCCGCAGGATGAACTGCAAGAGGGGGAACCAATGAGAGACTCGCTGGAGGTGTTTGGTCGGGCACATGTCACTCTCATTTCCCATCACGAAGAAGAATTCACCAGCGGTTCAGCCTGCCACCGCGGATCGACAATAGGGCGTGAAGCCATCCAGCCGTGTTGCGTCCCACTCACAAAAAAGCGACTTGGGAAATGGAGCTCAGGGGCCCTGCACTTCCCAAACCTGCAGAGTTCTAAACGATAACTATCGCCCCAAAATATATTGAGGTCAGGCTACGAAGAGGCGCTGAACGCAAGGCAGAACTGCAGGAAACGGATGTCAACGGGTACATCGGAATGGCCCCGATAGCACATGAAAAGCGCCAGAACGTGGACAATGATGCGGTTGGCCAAAAAGGGCGTATGCGTTTTTTCCTGAATATATTCAGGAAAAAACGCATACGCCCTTTTTGGCCAACCAAGCAACCTGGGAGAGCAAATCAGCACTACAAAGAAATCTCTCGCCCCCCCCCCCGGGGCAAAAGGGCCAGGCGAAAAAAGTCTAAAAACCAGAAAGGCAGGACAGCCCACGGAGTCAAGGGAGCCTTGTTAAGCTGATGGGCGGGATGTCAATGGCCAACAGCCAATCTTCACAAGTGTATCCTCTTTCCCAAACCATGTAAAACACAGAACCACAGAGCATAGGGCACTTCCACACATGGGCGTTGACCTTGGGAAAATGAAAAAATCAACCAGACACAGGGACCCCAAAGTTGAGGGCTGCTGTCTTGACAAGAACCTCCACTCCGGTACACGTTTCATATCCCAGGAAAGAGCCAAGTGGACAAAGACGAGTGGACAAGTGGACAAAGACAAGTGGACAAGTGGACAAGTGGTGCTACGTAGGTCCAATGGAGTGTCACTCAGCCATGAAATCCACGTCATGAGGCTGGTAGCAGCATCCTGAGTGGATTTAGGTACGATCATCCTCAGTGAAATAAGTCCCACAAAAAAAGAAACTTATGATATCACTTATCGAGGGAATGTAAAAATCGCTCCCCATGAACGGAATCCCCAAACAGAACAGAGTCACGCTTTTAGAAAACACACTTATGCCTGCTTCAGGGGAAAGGTGAGGTGGGGTGACGCATAAAACTCGAGTTTGAAATGAGCACAGATACCCTTCCGAAAACCGAATATGGAATGGACACGACCTACTCCTTGCTCAATCAACTGGACTCACCAGACCCTGTTCATCGCACAAGTATCTATCCGACTAGTAAGCATCTTAAAAGCTAAGTCTTGATATCTCTGTGTAAGTGCATCAAGTGTGTGTAAAGCGGCCTAAAACCAGCAGGGAAAATCAGCTCAGACCCATTCTGAGGATACATTTCCAACATAAAGAAGAAACAAGCAGGGCAAAACAGAGAGAAATTCTTCCAAAATGCGTTCAGGGACTGGCATGCAACCAGGATTGACCACATCTACAGCCCCAGCGGCAGAAGACATAAGGCTGGACACTCTTGGGGCTGAGACGATTGGTGAGGTTGGGAAAGCAAATGCAGACCCTTGAAAGGAATCCTGCGTGCTCCCCATTCCATGGCTCCCAACTCTCCAGGTTCAACGCAATCTTCCGACAGCGAAAGCACTCATTGGAAACCCAGCGGATGCTACACCGTGGGATCGGGAAAGCTTTCTGAAACTCACCTCAGTTTTCCTCTCCTGGTGCTCGTGTTCTCCATTCAGGCCCCCTTACTAACAATCTCCCCACTTGGAGACTCGGCGCCTTTCCATGCCTCTTTCGTACCGTCTGCAATTTGTCCGCAGGATGAACTGCAAGAGGGGGAACCAATGAGAGACTCGCTGGAGGTGTTTGGTCGGGCACATGTCACTCTCATTTCCCATCACGAAGAAGAATTCACCAGCGGTTCAGCCTGCCACCGCGGATCGACAATAGGGCGTGAAGCCATCCAGCCGTGTTGCGTCCCACTCACAAAAAAGCGACTTGGGAAATGGAGCTCAGGGGCCCTGCACTTCCCAAACCTGCAGAGTTCTAAACGATAACTATCGCCCCAAAATATATTGAGGTCAGGCTACGAAGAGGCGCTGAACGCAAGGCAGAACTGCAGGAAACGGATGTCAACGGGTACATCGGAATGGCCCCGATAGCACATGAAAAGCGCCAGAACGTGGACAATGATGCGGTTGGCCAAAAAGGGCGTATGCGTTTTTTCCTGAATATATTCAGGAAAAAACGCATACGCCCTTTTTGGCCAACCAAGCAACCTGGGAGAGCAAATCAGCACTACAAAGAAATCTCTCGCCCCCCCCCGGGGCAAAAGGGCCAGGCGAAAAAAGTCTAAAAACCAGAAAGGCAGGACAGCCCACGGAGTCAAGGGAGCCTTGTTAAGCTGATGGGCGGGATGTCAATGGCCAACAGCCAATCTTCACAAGTGTATCCTCTTTCCCAAACCATGTAAAACACAGAACCACAGAGCATAGGGCACCTCCACACATGGGCGTTGACCTTGGGAAAATGAAAAAATCAACCAGACACAGGGACCCCAAAGTTGAGGGCTGCTGTCTTGACAAGAACCTCCACTCCGGTACACGTTTCATATCCCAGGAAAGAGCCAAGTGGACAAAGACGAGTGGACAAGTGGACAAAGACAAGTGGACAAGTGGACAAGTGGTGCTACGTAGGTCCAATGGAGTGTCACTCAGCCATGAAATCCACGTCATGAGGCTGGTAGCAGCATCCTGAGTGGATTTAGGTACGATCATCCTCAGTGAAATAAGTCCCACAAAAAAAGAAACTTATGATATCACTTATCGAGGGAATGTAAAAATCGCTCCCCATGAACGGAATCCCCAAACAGAACAGAGTCACGCTTTTAGAAAACACACTTATGCCTGCTTCAGGGGAAAGGTGAGGTGCGGTGACGCATAAAACTCGAGTTTGAAATGAGCACAGATACCCTTCCGAAAACCGAATATGGAATGGACACGACCTACTCCTTGCTCAATCAACTGGACTCACCAGACCCTGTTCATCGCACAAGTATCTATCCGACTAGTAAGCATCTTAAAAGCTAAGTCTTGATATCTCTGTGTAAGTGCATCAAGTGTGTGTAAAGCGGCCTAAAACCAGCAGGGAAAATCAGCTCAGACCCATTCTGAGGATACATTTCCAACATAAAGAAGAAACAAGCAGGGCAAAACAGAGAGAAATTCTTCCAAAATGCGTTCAGGGACTGGCATGCAACCAGGATTGACCACATCTACAGCCCCAGCGGCAGAAGACATAAGGCTGGACACTCTTGGGGCTGAGACGATTGGTGAGGTTGGGAAAGCAAATGCAGACCCTTGAAAGGAATCCTGCGTGCTCCCCATTCCATGGCTCCCAACTCTCCAGGTTCAACGCAATCTTCCGACAGCGAAAGCACTCATTGGAAACCCAGCGGATGCTACACCGTGGGATCGGGAAAGCTTTCTGAAACTCACCTCAGTTTTCCTCTCCTGGTGCTCGTGTTCTCCATTCAGGCCCCCTTACTAACAATCTCCCCACTTGGAGACTCGGCGCCTTTCCATGCCTCTTTCGTACCGTCTGCAATTTGTCCGCAGGATGAACTGCAAGAGGGGGAACCAATGAGAGACTCGCTGGAGGTGTTTGGTCGGGCACATGTCACTCTCATTTCCCATCACGAAGAAGAATTCACCAGCGGTTCAGCCTGCCACCGCGGATCGACAATAGGGCGTGAAGCCATCCAGCCGTGTTGCGTCCCACTCACAAAAAAGCGACTTGGGAAATGGAGCTCAGGGGCCCTGCACTTCCCAAACCTGCAGAGTTCTAAACGATAACTATCGCCCCAAAATATATTGAGGTCAGGCTACGAAGAGGCGCTGAACGCAAGGCAGAACTGCAGGAAACGGATGTCAACGGGTACATCGGAATGGCCCCGATAGCACATGAAAAGCGCCAGAACGTGGACAATGATGCGGTTGGCCAAAAAGGGCGTATGCGTTTTTTCCTGAATATATTCAGGAAAAAACGCATACGCCCTTTTTGGCCAACCAAGCAACCTGGGAGAGCAAATCAGCACTACAAAGAAATCTCTCGCCCCCCCCCCCCGGGGCAAAAGGGCCAGGCGAAAAAAGTCTAAAAACCAGAAAGGCAGGACAGCCCACGGAGTCAAGGGAGCCTTGTTAAGCTGATGGGCGGGATGTCAATGGCCAACAGCCAATCTTCACAAGTGTATCCTCTTTCCCAAACCATGTAAAACACAGAACCACAGAGCATAGGGCACTTCCACACATGGGCGTTGACCTTGGGAAAATGAAAAAATCAACCAGACACAGGGACCCCAAAGTTGAGGGCTGCTGTCTTGACAAGAACCTCCACTCCGGTACACGTTTCATATCCCAGGAAAGAGCCAAGTGGACAAAGACGAGTGGACAAGTGGACAAAGACAAGTGGACAAGTGGACAAGTGGTGCTACGTAGGTCCAATGGAGTGTCACTCAGCCATGAAATCCACGTCATGAGGCTGGTAGCAGCATCCTGAGTGGATTTAGGTACGATCATCCTCAGTGAAATAAGTCCCACAAAAAAAGAAACTTATGATATCACTTATCGAGGGAATGTAAAAATCGCTCCCCATGAACGGAATCCCCAAACAGAACAGAGTCACGCTTTTAGAAAACACACTTATGCCTGCTTCAGGGGAAAGGTGAGGTGGGGTGACGCATAAAACTCGAGTTTGAAATGAGCACAGATACCCTTCCGAAAACCGAATATGGAATGGACACGACCTACTCCTTGCTCAATCAACTGGACTCACCAGACCCTGTTCATCGCACAAGTATCTATCCGACTAGTAAGCATCTTAAAAGCTAAGTCTTGATATCTCTGTGTAAGTGCATCAAGTGTGTGTAAAGCGGCCTAAAACCAGCAGGGAAAATCAGCTCAGACCCATTCTGAGGATACATTTCCAACATAAAGAAGAAACAAGCAGGGCAAAACAGAGAGAAATTCTTCCAAAATGCGTTCAGGGACTGGCATGCAACCAGGATTGACCACATCTACAGCCCCAGCGGCAGAAGACATAAGGCTGGACACTCTTGGGGCTGAGACGATTGGTGAGGTTGGGAAAGCAAATGCAGACCCTTGAAAGGAATCCTGCGTGCTCCCCATTCCATGGCTCCCAACTCTCCAGGTTCAACGCAATCTTCCGACAGCGAAAGCACTCATTGGAAACCCAGCGGATGCTACACCGTGGGATCGGGAAAGCTTTCTGAAACTCACCTCAGTTTTCCTCTCCTGGTGCTCGTGTTCTCCATTCAGGCCCCCTTACTAACAATCTCCCCACTTGGAGACTCGGCGCCTTTCCATGCCTCTTTCGTACCGTCTGCAATTTGTCCGCAGGATGAACTGCAAGAGGGGGAACCAATGAGAGACTCGCTGGAGGTGTTTGGTCGGGCACATGTCACTCTCATTTCCCATCACGAAGAAGAATTCACCAGCGGTTCAGCCTGCCACCGCGGATCGACAATAGGGCGTGAAGCCATCCAGCCGTGTTGCGTCCCACTCACAAAAAAGCGACTTGGGAAATGGAGCTCAGGGGCCCTGCACTTCCCAAACCTGCAGAGTTCTAAACGATAACTATCGCCCCAAAATATATTGAGGTCAGGCTACGAAGAGGCACTGAACGCAAGGCAGAACTGCAGGAAACGGATGTCAACGGGTACATCGGAATGGCCCCGATAGCACATGAAAAGCGCCAGAACGTGGACAATGATGCGGTTGGCCAAAAAGGGCGTATGCGTTTTTTCCTGAATATATTCAGGAAAAAACGCATACGCCCTTTTTGGCCAACCAAGCAACCTGGGAGAGCAAATCAGCACTACAAAGAAATCTCTCGCCCCCCCCCGGGGCAAAAGGGCCAGGCGAAAAAAGTCTAAAAACCAGAAAGGCAGGACAGCCCACGGAGTCAAGGGAGCCTTGTTAAGCTGATGGGCGGGATGTCAATGGCCAACAGCCAATCTTCACAAGTGTATCCTCTTTCCCAAACCATGTAAAACACAGAACCACAGAGCATAGGGCACTTCCACACATGGGCGTTGACCTTGGGAAAATGAAAAAATCAACCAGACACAGGGACCCCAAAGTTGAGGGCTGCTGTCTTGACAAGAACCTCCACTCCGGTACACGTTTCATATCCCAGGAAAGAGCCAAGTGGACAAAGACGAGTGGACAAGTGGACAAAGACAAGTGGACAAGTGGACAAGTGGTGCTACGTAGGTCCAATGGAGTGTCACTCAGCCATGAAATCCACGTCATGAGGCTGGTAGCAGCATCCTGAGTGGATTTAGGTACGATCATCCTCAGTGAAATAAGTCCCACAAAAAAAGAAACTTATGATATCACTTATCGAGGGAATGTAAAAATCGCTCCCCATGAACGGAATCCCCAAACAGAACAGAGTCACGCTTTTAGAAAACACACTTATGCCTGCTTCAGGGGAAAGGTGAGGTGCGGTGACGCATAAAACTCGAGTTTGAAATGAGCACAGATACCCTTCCGAAAACCGAATATGGAATGGACACGACCTACTCCTTGCTCAATCAACTGGACTCACCAGACCCTGTTCATCGCACAAGTATCTATCCGACTAGTAAGCATCTTAAAAGCTAAGTCTTGATATCTCTGTGTAAGTGCATCAAGTGTGTGTAAAGCGGCCTAAAACCAGCAGGGAAAATCAGCTCAGACCCATTCTGAGGATACATTTCCAACATAAAGAAGAAACAAGCAGGGCAAAACAGAGAGAAATTCTTCCAAAATGCGTTCAGGGACTGGCATGCAACCAGGATTGACCACATCTACAGCCCCAGCGGCAGAAGACATAAGGCTGGACACTCTTGGGGCTGAGACGATTGGTGAGGTTGGGAAAGCAAATGCAGACCCTTGAAAGGAATCCTGCGTGCTCCCCATTCCATGGCTCCCAACTCTCCAGGTTCAACGCAATCTTCCGACAGCGAAAGCACTCATTGGAAACCCAGCGGATGCTACACCGTGGGATCGGGAAAGCTTTCTGAAACTCACCTCAGTTTTCCTCTCCTGGTGCTCGTGTTCTCCATTCAGGCCCCCTTACTAACAATCTCCCCACTTGGAGACTCGGCGCCTTTCCATGCCTCTTTCGTACCGTCTGCAATTTGTCCGCAGGATGAACTGCAAGAGGGGGAACCAATGAGAGACTCGCTGGAGGTGTTTGGTCGGGCACATGTCACTCTCATTTCCCATCACGAAGAAGAATTCACCAGCGGTTCAGCCTGCCACCGCGGATCGACAATAGGGCGTGAAGCCATCCAGCCGTGTTGCGTCCCACTCACAAAAAAGCGACTTGGGAAATGGAGCTCAGGGGCCCTGCACTTCCCAAACCTGCAGAGTTCTAAACGATAACTATCGCCCCAAAATATATTGAGGTCAGGCTACGAAGAGGCGCTGAACGCAAGGCAGAACTGCAGGAAACGGATGTCAACGGGTACATCGGAATGGCCCCGATAGCACATGAAAAGCGCCAGAACGTGGACAATGATGCGGTTGGCCAAAAAGGGCGTATGCGTTTTTTCCTGAATATATTCAGGAAAAAACGCATACGCCCTTTTTGGCCAACCAAGCAACCTGGGAGAGCAAATCAGCACTACAAAGAAATCTCTCGCCCCCCCCCCCGGGGCAAAAGGGCCAGGCGAAAAAAGTCTAAAAACCAGAAAGGCAGGACAGCCCACGGAGTCAAGGGAGCCTTGTTAAGCTGATGGGCGGGATGTCAATGGCCAACAGCCAATCTTCACAAGTGTATCCTCTTTCCCAAACCATGTAAAACACAGAACCACAGAGCATAGGGCACTTCCACACATGGGCGTTGACCTTGGGAAAATGAAAAAATCAACCAGACACAGGGACCCCAAAGTTGAGGGCTGCTGTCTTGACAAGAACCTCCACTCCGGTACACGTTTCATATCCCAGGAAAGAGCCAAGTGGACAAAGACGAGTGGACAAGTGGACAAAGACAAGTGGACAAGTGGACAAGTGGTGCTACGTAGGTCCAATGGAGTGTCACTCAGCCATGAAATCCACGTCATGAGGCTGGTAGCAGCATCCTGAGTGGATTTAGGTACGATCATCCTCAGTGAAATAAGTCACACAAAAAAAGAAACTTATGATATCACTTATCGAGGGAATGTAAAAATCGCTCCCCATGAACGGAATCCCCAAACAGAACAGAGTCACGCTTTTAGAAAACACACTTATGCCTGCTTCAGGGGAAAGGTGAGGTGCGGTGACGCATAAAACTCGAGTTTGAAATGAGCACAGATACCCTTCCGAAAACCGAATATGGAATGGACACGACCTACTCCTTGCTCAATCAACTGGACTCACCAGACCCTGTTCATCGCACAAGTATCTATCCGACTAGTAAGCATCTTAAAAGCTAAGTCTTGATATCTCTGTGTAAGTGCATCAAGTGTGTGTAAAGCGGCCTAAAACCAGCAGGGAAAATCAGCTCAGACCCATTCTGAGGATACATTTCCAACATAAAGAAGAAACAAGCAGGGCAAAACAGAGAGAAATTCTTCCAAAATGCGTTCAGGGACTGGCATGCAACCAGGATTGACCACATCTACAGCCCCAGCGGCAGAAGACATAAGGCTGGACACTCTTGGGGCTGAGACGATTGGTGAGGTTGGGAAAGCAAATGCAGACCCTTGAAAGGAATCCTGCGTGCTCCCCATTCCATGGCTCCCAACTCTCCAGGTTCAACGCAATCTTCCGACAGCGAAAGCACTCATTGGAAACCCAGCGGATGCTACACCGTGGGATCGGGAAAGCTTTCTGAAACTCACCTCAGTTTTCCTCTCCTGGTGCTCGTGTTCTCCATTCAGGCCCCCTTACTAACAATCTCCCCACTTGGAGACTCGGCGCCTTTCCATGCCTCTTTCGTACCGTCTGCAATTTGTCCGCAGGATGAACTGCAAGAGGGGGAACCAATGAGAGACTCGCTGGAGGTGTTTGGTCGGGCACATGTCACTCTCATTTCCCATCACGAAGAAGAATTCACCAGCGGTTCAGCCTGCCACCGCGGATCGACAATAGGGCGTGAAGCCATCCAGCCGTGTTGCGTCCCACTCACAAAAAAGCGACTTGGGAAATGGAGCTCAGGGGCCCTGCACTTCCCAAACCTGCAGAGTTCTAAACGATAACTATCGCCCCAAAATATATTGAGGTCAGGCTACGAAGAGGCACTGAACGCAAGGCAGAACTGCAGGAAACGGATGTCAACGGGTACATCGGAATGGCCCCGATAGCACATGAAAAGCGCCAGAACGTGGACAATGATGCGGTTGGCCAAAAAGGGCGTATGCGTTTTTTCCTGAATATATTCAGGAAAAAACGCATACGCCCTTTTTGGCCAACCAAGCAACCTGGGAGAGCAAATCAGCACTACAAAGAAATCTCTCGCCCCCCCCCCGGGGCAAAAGGGCCAGGCGAAAAAAGTCTAAAAACCAGAAAGGCAGGACAGCCCACGGAGTCAAGGGAGCCTTGTTAAGCTGATGGGCGGGATGTCAATGGCCAACAGCCAATCTTCACAAGTGTATCCTCTTTCCCAAACCATGTAAAACACAGAACCACAGAGCATAGGGCACTTCCACACATGGGCGTTGACCTTGGGAAAATGAAAAAATCAACCAGACACAGGGACCCCAAAGTTGAGGGCTGCTGTCTTGACAAGAACCTCCACTCCGGTACACGTTTCATATCCCAGGAAAGAGCCAAGTGGACAAAGACGAGTGGACAAGTGGACAAAGACAAGTGGACAAGTGGACAAGTGGTGCTACGTAGGTCCAATGGAGTGTCACTCAGCCATGAAATCCACGTCATGAGGCTGGTAGCAGCATCCTGAGTGGATTTAGGTACGATCATCCTCAGTGAAATAAGTCCCACAAAAAAAGAAACTTATGATATCACTTATCGAGGGAATGTAAAAATCGCTCCCCATGAACGGAATCCCCAAACAGAACAGAGTCACGCTTTTAGAAAACACACTTATGCCTGCTTCAGGGGAAAGGTGAGGTGCGGTGACGCATAAAACTCGAGTTTGAAATGAGCACAGATACCCTTCCGAAAACCGAATATGGAATGGACACGACCTACTCCTTGCTCAATCAACTGGACTCACCAGACCCTGTTCATCGCACAAGTATCTATCCGACTAGTAAGCATCTTAAAAGCTAAGTCTTGATATCTCTGTGTAAGTGCATCAAGTGTGTGTAAAGCGGCCTAAAACCAGCAGGGAAAATCAGCTCAGACCCATTCTGAGGATACATTTCCAACATAAAGAAGAAACAAGCAGGGCAAAACAGAGAGAAATTCTTCCAAAATGCGTTCAGGGACTGGCATGCAACCAGGATTGACCACATCTACAGCCCCAGCGGCAGAAGACATAAGGCTGGACACTCTTGGGGCTGAGACGATTGGTGAGGTTGGGAAAGCAAATGCAGACCCTTGAAAGGAATCCTGCGTGCTCCCCATTCCATGGCTCCCAACTCTCCAGGTTCAACGCAATCTTCCGACAGCGAAAGCACTCATTGGAAACCCAGCGGATGCTACACCGTGGGATCGGGAAAGCTTTCTGAAACTCACCTCAGTTTTCCTCTCCTGGTGCTCGTGTTCTCCATTCAGGCCCCCTTACTAACAATCTCCCCACTTGGAGACTCGGCGCCTTTCCATGCCTCTTTCGTACCGTCTGCAATTTGTCCGCAGGATGAACTGCAAGAGGGGGAACCAATGAGAGACTCGCTGGAGGTGTTTGGTCGGGCACATGTCACTCTCATTTCCCATCACGAAGAAGAATTCACCAGCGGTTCAGCCTGCCACCGCGGATCGACAATAGGGCGTGAAGCCATCCAGCCGTGTTGCGTCCCACTCACAAAAAAGCGACTTGGGAAATGGAGCTCAGGGGCCCTGCACTTCCCAAACCTGCAGAGTTCTAAACGATAACTATCGCCCCAAAATATATTGAGGTCAGGCTACGAAGAGGCACTGAACGCAAGGCAGAACTGCAGGAAACGGATGTCAACGGGTACATCGGAATGGCCCCGATAGCACATGAAAAGCGCCAGAACGTGGACAATGATGCGGTTGGCCAAAAAGGGCGTATGCGTTTTTTCCTGAATATATTCAGGAAAAAACGCATACGCCCTTTTTGGCCAACCAAGCAACCTGGGAGAGCAAATCAGCACTACAAAGAAATCTCTCGCCCCCCCCCCGGGGCAAAAGGGCCAGGCGAAAAAAGTCTAAAAACCAGAAAGGCAGGACAGCCCACGGAGTCAAGGGAGCCTTGTTAAGCTGATGGGCGGGATGTCAATGGCCAACAGCCAATCTTCACAAGTGTATCCTCTTTCCCAAACCATGTAAAACACAGAACCACAGAGCATAGGGCACTTCCACACATGGGCGTTGACCTTGGGAAAATGAAAAAATCAACCAGACACAGGGACCCCAAAGTTGAGGGCTGCTGTCTTGACAAGAACCTCCACTCCGGTACACGTTTCATATCCCAGGAAAGAGCCAAGTGGACAAAGACGAGTGGACAAGTGGACAAAGACAAGTGGACAAGTGGACAAGTGGTGCTACGTAGGTCCAATGGAGTGTCACTCAGCCATGAAATCCACGTCATGAGGCTGGTAGCAGCATCCTGAGTGGATTTAGGTACGATCATCCTCAGTGAAATAAGTCCCACAAAAAAAGAAACTTATGATATCACTTATCGAGGGAATGTAAAAATCGCTCCCCATGAACGGAATCCCCAAACAGAACAGAGTCACGCTTTTAGAAAACACACTTATGCCTGCTTCAGGGGAAAGGTGAGGTGCGGTGACGCATAAAACTCGAGTTTGAAATGAGCACAGATACCCTTCCGAAAACCGAATATGGAATGGACACGACCTACTCCTTGCTCAATCAACTGGACTCACCAGACCCTGTTCATCGCACAAGTATCTATCCGACTAGTAAGCATCTTAAAAGCTAAGTCTTGATATCTCTGTGTAAGTGCATCAAGTGTGTGTAAAGCGGCCTAAAACCAGCAGGGAAAATCAGCTCAGACCCATTCTGAGGATACATTTCCAACATAAAGAAGAAACAAGCAGGGCAAAACAGAGAGAAATTCTTCCAAAATGCGTTCAGGGACTGGCATGCAACCAGGATTGACCACATCTACAGCCCCAGCGGCAGAAGACATAAGGCTGGACACTCTTGGGGCTGAGACGATTGGTGAGGTTGGGAAAGCAAATGCAGACCCTTGAAAGGAATCCTGCGTGCTCCCCATTCCATGGCTCCCAACTCTCCAGGTTCAACGCAATCTTCCGACAGCGAAAGCACTCATTGGAAACCCAGCGGATGCTACACCGTGGGATCGGGAAAGCTTTCTGAAACTCACCTCAGTTTTCCTCTCCTGGTGCTCGTGTTCTCCATTCAGGCCCCCTTACTAACAATCTCCCCACTTGGAGACTCGGCGCCTTTCCATGCCTCTTTCGTACCGTCTGCAATTTGTCCGCAGGATGAACTGCAAGAGGGGGAACCAATGAGAGACTCGCTGGAGGTGTTTGGTCGGGCACATGTCACTCTCATTTCCCATCACGAAGAAGAATTCACCAGCGGTTCAGCCTGCCACCGCGGATCGACAATAGGGCGTGAAGCCATCCAGCCGTGTTGCGTCCCACTCACAAAAAAGCGACTTGGGAAATGGAGCTCAGGGGCCCTGCACTTCCCAAACCTGCAGAGTTCTAAACGATAACTATCGCCCCAAAATATATTGAGCGCAGGCTACGAAGAGGCGCTGAACGCAAGGCAGAACTGCAGGAAACGGATGTCAACGGGTACATCGGAATGGCCCCGATAGCACATGAAAAGCGCCAGAACGTGGACAATGATGCGGTTGGCCAAAAAGGGCGTATGCGTTTTTTCCTGAATATATTCAGGAAAAAACGCATACGCCCTTTTTGGCCAACCAAGCAACCTGGGAGAGCAAATCAGCACTACAAAGAAATCTCTCGCCCCCCCCCCGGGGCAAAAGGGCCAGGCGAAAAAAGTCTAAAAACCAGAAAGGCAGGACAGCCCACGGAGTCAAGGGAGCCTTGTTAAGCTGATGGGCGGGATGTCAATGGCCAACAGCCAATCTTCACAAGTGTATCCTCTTTCCCAAACCATGTAAAACACAGAACCACAGAGCATAGGGCACTTCCACACATGGGCGTTGACCTTGGGAAAATGAAAAAATCAACCAGACACAGGGACCCCAAAGTTGAGGGCTGCTGTCTTGACAAGAACCTCCACTCCGGTACACGTTTCATATCCCAGGAAAGAGCCAAGTGGACAAAGACGAGTGGACAAGTGGACAAAGACAAGTGGACAAGTGGACAAGTGGTGCTACGTAGGTCCAATGGAGTGTCACTCAGCCATGAAATCCACGTCATGAGGCTGGTAGCAGCATCCTGAGTGGATTTAGGTACGATCATCCTCAGTGAAATAAGTCCCACAAAAAAAGAAACTTATGATATCACTTATCGAGGGAATGTAAAAATCGCTCCCCATGAACGGAATCCCCAAACAGAACAGAGTCACGCTTTTAGAAAACACACTTATGCCTGCTTCAGGGGAAAGGTGAGGTGCGGTGACGCATAAAACTCGAGTTTGAAATGAGCACAGATACCCTTCCGAAAACCGAATATGGAATGGACACGACCTACTCCTTGCTCAATCAACTGGACTCACCAGACCCTGTTCATCGCACAAGTATCTATCCGACTAGTAAGCATCTTAAAAGCTAAGTCTTGATATCTCTGTGTAAGTGCATCAAGTGTGTGTAAAGCGGCCTAAAACCAGCAGGGAAAATCAGCTCAGACCCATTCTGAGGATACATTTCCAACATAAAGAAGAAACAAGCAGGGCAAAACAGAGAGAAATTCTTCCAAAATGCGTTCAGGGACTGGCATGCAACCAGGATTGACCACATCTACAGCCCCAGCGGCAGAAGACATAAGGCTGGACACTCTTGGGGCTGAGACGATTGGTGAGGTTGGGAAAGCAAATGCAGACCCTTGAAAGGAATCCTGCGTGCTCCCCATTCCATGGCTCCCAACTCTCCAGGTTCAACGCAATCTTCCGACAGCGAAAGCACTCATTGGAAACCCAGCGGATGCTACACCGTGGGATCGGGAAAGCTTTCTGAAACTCACCTCAGTTTTCCTCTCCTGGTGCTCGTGTTCTCCATTCAGGCCCCCTTACTAACAATCTCCCCACTTGGAGACTCGGCGCCTTTCCATGCCTCTTTCGTACCGTCTGCAATTTGTCCGCAGGATGAACTGCAAGAGGGGGAACCAATGAGAGACTCGCTGGAGGTGTTTGGTCGGGCACATGTCACTCTCATTTCCCATCACGAAGAAGAATTCACCAGCGGTTCAGCCTGCCACCGCGGATCGACAATAGGGCGTGAAGCCATCCAGCCGTGTTGCGTCCCACTCACAAAAAAGCGACTTGGGAAATGGAGCTCAGGGGCCCTGCACTTCCCAAACCTGCAGAGTTCTAAACGATAACTATCGCCCCAAAATATATTGAGCGCAGGCTACGAAGAGGCGCTGAACGCAAGGCAGAACTGCAGGAAACGGATGTCAACGGGTACATCGGAATGGCCCCGATAGCACATGAAAAGCGCCAGAACGTGGACAATGATGCGGTTGGCCAAAAAGGGCGTATGCGTTTTTTCCTGAATATATTCAGGAAAAAACGCATACGCCCTTTTTGGCCAACCAAGCAACCTGGGAGAGCAAATCAGCACTACAAAGAAATCTCTCGCCCCCCCCCCCGGGGCAAAAGGGCCAGGCGAAAAAAGTCTAAAAACCAGAAAGGCAGGACAGCCCACGGAGTCAAGGGAGCCTTGTTAAGCTGATGGGCGGGATGTCAATGGCCAACAGCCAATCTTCACAAGTGTATCCTCTTTCCCAAACCATGTAAAACACAGAACCACAGAGCATAGGGCACTTCCACACATGGGCGTTGACCTTGGGAAAATGAAAAAATCAACCAGACACAGGGACCCCAAAGTTGAGGGCTGCTGTCTTGACAAGAACCTCCACTCCGGTACACGTTTCATATCCCAGGAAAGAGCCAAGTGGACAAAGACGAGTGGACAAGTGGACAAAGACAAGTGGACAAGTGGACAAGTGGTGCTACGTAGGTCCAATGGAGTGTCACTCAGCCATGAAATCCACGTCATGAGGCTGGTAGCAGCATCCTGAGTGGATTTAGGTACGATCATCCTCAGTGAAATAAGTCCCACAAAAAAAGAAACTTATGATATCACTTATCGAGGGAATGTAAAAATCGCTCCCCATGAACGGAATCCCCAAACAGAACAGAGTCACGCTTTTAGAAAACACACTTATGCCTGCTTCAGGGGAAAGGTGAGGTGCGGTGACGCATAAAACTCGAGTTTGAAATGAGCACAGATACCCTTCCGAAAACCGAATATGGAATGGACACGACCTACTCCTTGCTCAATCAACTGGACTCACCAGACCCTGTTCATCGCACAAGTATCTATCCGACTAGTAAGCATCTTAAAAGCTAAGTCTTGATATCTCTGTGTAAGTGCATCAAGTGTGTGTAAAGCGGCCTAAAACCAGCAGGGAAAATCAGCTCAGACCCATTCTGAGGATACATTTCCAACATAAAGAAGAAACAAGCAGGGCAAAACAGAGAGAAATTCTTCCAAAATGCGTTCAGGGACTGGCATGCAACCAGGATTGACCACATCTACAGCCCCAGCGGCAGAAGACATAAGGCTGGACACTCTTGGGGCTGAGACGATTGGTGAGGTTGGGAAAGCAAATGCAGACCCTTGAAAGGTATCCTGCGTGCCCCCCATTCCATGGGTCCCAACTCTCCAGGTTCAACGCAATCTTCCGACAGCGAAAGCACTCATTGGAAACCCAGCGGATGCTACACCGTGGGATCGGGAAAGCTTTCTGAAACTCACCTCAGTTTTCCTCTCCTGGTGCTCGTGTTCTCCATTCAGGCCCCCTTACTAACAATCTCCCCACTTGGAGACTCGGCGCCTTTCCATGCCTCTTTCGTACCGTCTGCAATTTGTCCGCAGGATGAACTGCAAGAGGGGGAACCAATGAGAGACTCGCTGGAGGTGTTTGGTCGGGCACATGTCACTCTCATTTCCCATCACGAAGAAGAATTCACCAGCGGTTCAGCCTGCCACCGCGGATCGACAATAGGGCGTGAAGCCATCCAGCCGTGTTGCGTCCCACTCACAAAAAAGCGACTTGGGAAATGGAGCTCAGGGGCCCTGCACTTCCCAAACCTGCAGAGTTCTAAACGATAACTATCGCCCCAAAATATATTGAGGTCAGGCTACGAAGAGGCGCTGAACGCAAGGCAGAACTGCAGGAAACGGATGTCAACGGGTACATCGGAATGGCCCCGATAGCACATGAAAAGCGCCAGAACGTGGACAATGATGCGGTTGGCCAAAAAGGGCGTATGCGTTTTTTCCTGAATATATTCAGGAAAAAACGCATACGCCCTTTTTGGCCAACCAAGCAACCTGGGAGAGCAAATCAGCACTACAAAGAAATCTCTCGCCCCCCCCCCGGGGCAAAAGGGCCAGGCGAAAAAAGTCTAAAAACCAGAAAGGCAGGACAGCCCACGGAGTCAAGGGAGCCTTGTTAAGCTGATGGGCGGGATGTCAATGGCCAACAGCCAATCTTCACAAGTGTATCCTCTTTCCCAAACCATGTAAAACACAGAACCACAGAGCATAGGGCACTTCCACACATGGGCGTTGACCTTGGGAAAATGAAAAAATCAACCAGACACAGGGACCCCAAAGTTGAGGGCTGCTGTCTTGACAAGAACCTCCACTCCGGTACACGTTTCATATCCCAGGAAAGAGCCAAGTGGACAAAGACGAGTGGACAAGTGGACAAAGACAAGTGGACAAGTGGACAAGTGGTGCTACGTAGGTCCAATGGAGTGTCACTCAGCCATGAAATCCACGTCATGAGGCTGGTAGCAGCATCCTGAGTGGATTTAGGTACGATCATCCTCAGTGAAATAAGTCCCACAAAAAAAGAAACTTATGATATCACTTATCGAGGGAATGTAAAAATCGCTCCCCATGAACGGAATCCCCAAACAGAACAGAGTCACGCTTTTAGAAACCACACTTATGCCTGCTTCAGGGGAAAGGTGAGGTGCGGTGACGCATAAAACTCGAGTTTGAAATGAGCACAGATACCCTTCCGAAAACCGAATATGGAATGGACACGACCTACTCCTTGCTCAATCAACTGGACTCACCAGACCCTGTTCATCGCACAAGTATCTATCCGACTAGTAAGCATCTTAAAAGCTAAGTCTTGATATCTCTGTGTAAGTGCATCAAGTGTGTGTAAAGCGGCCTAAAACCAGCAGGGAAAATCAGCTCAGACCCATTCTGAGGATACATTTCCAACATAAAGAAGAAACAAGCAGGGCAAAACAGAGAGAAATTCTTCCAAAATGCGTTCAGGGACTGGCATGCAACCAGGATTGACCACATCTACAGCCCCAGCGGCAGAAGACATAAGGCTGGACACTCTTGGGGCTGAGACGATTGGTGAGGTTGGGAAAGCAAATGCAGACCCTTGAAAGGAATCCTGCGTGCTCCCCATTCCATGGCTCCCAACTCTCCAGGTTCAACGCAATCTTCCGACAGCGAAAGCACTCATTGGAAACCCAGCGGATGCTACACCGTGGGATCGGGAAAGCTTTCTGAAACTCACCTCAGTTTTCCTCTCCTGGTGCTCGTGTTCTCCATTCAGGCCCCCTTACTAACAATCTCCCCACTTGGAGACTCGGCGCCTTTCCATGCCTCTTTCGTACCGTCTGCAATTTGTCCGCAGGATGAACTGCAAGAGGGGGAACCAATGAGAGACTCGCTGGAGGTGTTTGGTCGGGCACATGTCACTCTCATTTCCCATCACGAAGAAGAATTCACCAGCGGTTCAGCCTGCCACCGCGGATCGACAATAGGGCGTGAAGCCATCCAGCCGTGTTGCGTCCCACTCACAAAAAAGCGACTTGGGAAATGGAGCTCAGGGGCCCTGCACTTCCCAAACCTGCAGAGTTCTAAACGATAACTATCGCCCCAAAATATATTGAGGTCAGGCTACGAAGAGGCGCTGAACGCAAGGCAGAACTGCAGGAAACGGATGTCAACGGGTACATCGGAATGGCCCCGATAGCACATGAAAAGCGCCAGAACGTGGACAATGATGCGGTTGGCCAAAAAGGGCGTATGCGTTTTTTCCTGAATATATTCAGGAAAAAACGCATACGCCCTTTTTGGCCAACCAAGCAACCTGGGAGAGCAAATCAGCACTACAAAGAAATCTCTCGCCCCCCCCCCGGGGCAAAAGGGCCAGGCGAAAAAAGTCTAAAAACCAGAAAGGCAGGACAGCCCACGGAGTCAAGGGAGCCTTGTTAAGCTGATGGGCGGGATGTCAATGGCCAACAGCCAATCTTCACAAGTGTATCCTCTTTCCCAAACCATGTAAAACACAGAACCACAGAGCATAGGGCACTTCCACACATGGGCGTTGACCTTGGGAAAATGAAAAAATCAACCAGACACAGGGACCCCAAAGTTGAGGGCTGCTGTCTTGACAAGAACCTCCACTCCGGTACACGTTTCATATCCCAGGAAAGAGCCAAGTGGACAAAGACGAGTGGACAAGTGGACAAAGACAAGTGGACAAGTGGACAAGTGGTGCTACGTAGGTCCAATGGAGTGTCACTCAGCCATGAAATCCACGTCATGAGGCTGGTAGCAGCATCCTGAGTGGATTTAGGTACGATCATCCTCAGTGAAATAAGTCCCACAAAAAAAGAAACTTATGATATCACTTATCGAGGGAATGTAAAAATCGCTCCCCATGAACGGAATCCCCAAACAGAACAGAGTCACGCTTTTAGAAACCACACTTATGCCTGCTTCAGGGGAAAGGTGAGGTGCGGTGACGCATAAAACTCGAGTTTGAAATGAGCACAGATACCCTTCCGAAAACCGAATATGGAATGGACACGACCTACTCCTTGCTCAATCAACTGGACTCACCAGACCCTGTTCATCGCACAAGTATCTATCCGACTAGTAAGCATCTTAAAAGCTAAGTCTTGATATCTCTGTGTAAGTGCATCAAGTGTGTGTAAAGCGGCCTAAAACCAGCAGGGAAAATCAGCTCAGACCCATTCTGAGGATACATTTCCAACATAAAGAAGAAACAAGCAGGGCAAAACAGAGAGAAATTCTTCCAAAATGCGTTCAGGGACTGGCATGCAACCAGGATTGACCACATCTACAGCCCCAGCGGCAGAAGACATAAGGCTGGACACTCTTGGGGCTGAGACGATTGGTGAGGTTGGGAAAGCAAATGCAGACCCTTGAAAGGAATCCTGCGTGCTCCCCATTCCATGGCTCCCAACTCTCCAGGTTCAACGCAATCTTCCGACAGCGAAAGCACTCATTGGAAACCCAGCGGATGCTACACCGTGGGATCGGGAAAGCTTTCTGAAACTCACCTCAGTTTTCCTCTCCTGGTGCTCGTGTTCTCCATTCAGGCCCCCTTACTAACAATCTCCCCACTTGGAGACTCGGCGCCTTTCCATGCCTCTTTCGTACCGTCTGCAATTTGTCCGCAGGATGAACTGCAAGAGGGGGAACCAATGAGAGACTCGCTGGAGGTGTTTGGTCGGGCACATGTCACTCTCATTTCCCATCACGAAGAAGAATTCACCAGCGGTTCAGCCTGCCACCGCGGATCGACAATAGGGCGTGAAGCCATCCAGCCGTGTTGCGTCCCACTCACAAAAAAGCGACTTGGGAAATGGAGCTCAGGGGCCCTGCACTTCCCAAACCTGCAGAGTTCTAAACGATAACTATCGCCCCAAAATATATTGAGCGCAGGCTACGAAGCGGCGCTGAACGCAAGGCAGAACTGCAGGAAACGGATGTCAACGGGTACATCGGAATGGCCCCGATAGCACATGAAAAGCGCCAGAACGTGGACAATGATGCGGTTGGCCAAAAAGGGCGTATGCGTTTTTTCCTGAATATATTCAGGAAAAAACGCATACGCCCTTTTTGGCCAACCAAGCAACCTGGGAGAGCAAATCAGCACTACAAAGAAATCTCTCGCCCCCCCCCCGGGGCAAAAGGGCCAGGCGAAAAAAGTCTAAAAACCAGAAAGGCAGGACAGCCCACGGAGTCAAGGGAGCCTTGTTAAGCTGATGGGCGGGATGTCAATGGCCAACAGCCAATCTTCACAAGTGTATCCTCTTTCCCAAACCATGTAAAACACAGAACCACAGAGCATAGGGCACTTCCACACATGGGCGTTGACCTTGGGAAAATGAAAAAATCAACCAGACACAGGGACCCCAAAGTTGAGGGCTGCTGTCTTGACAAGAACCTCCACTCCGGTACACGTTTCATATCCCAGGAAAGAGCCAAGTGGACAAAGACGAGTGGACAAGTGGACAAAGACAAGTGGACAAGTGGACAAGTGGTGCTACGTAGGTCCAATGGAGTGTCACTCAGCCATGAAATCCACGTCATGAGGCTGGTAGCAGCATCCTGAGTGGATTTAGGTACGATCATCCTCAGTGAAATAAGTCCCACAAAAAAAGAAACTTATGATATCACTTATCGAGGGAATGTAAAAATCGCTCCCCATGAACGGAATCCCCAAACAGAACAGAGTCACGCTTTTAGAAAACACACTTATGCCTGCTTCAGGGGAAAGGTGAGGTGCGGTGACGCATAAAACTCGAGTTTGAAATGAGCACAGATACCCTTCCGAAAACCGAATATGGAATGGACACGACCTACTCCTTGCTCAATCAACTGGACTCACCAGACCCTGTTCATCGCACAAGTATCTATCCGACTAGTAAGCATCTTAAAAGCTAAGTCTTGATATCTCTGTGTAAGTGCATCAAGTGTGTGTAAAGCGGCCTAAAACCAGCAGGGAAAATCAGCTCAGACCCATTCTGAGGATACATTTCCAACATAAAGAAGAAACAAGCAGGGCAAAACAGAGAGAAATTCTTCCAAAATGCGTTCAGGGACTGGCATGCAACCAGGATTGACCACATCTACAGCCCCAGCGGCAGAAGACATAAGGCTGGACACTCTTGGGGCTGAGACGATTGGTGAGGTTGGGAAAGCAAATGCAGACCCTTGAAAGGTATCCTGCGTGCCCCCCATTCCATGGGTCCCAACTCTCCAGGTTCAACGCAATCTTCCGACAGCGAAAGCACTCATTGGAAACCCAGCGGATGCTACACCGTGGGATCGGGAAAGCTTTCTGAAACTCACCTCAGTTTTCCTCTCCTGGTGCTCGTGTTCTCCATTCAGGCCCCCTTACTAACAATCTCCCCACTTGGAGACTCGGCGCCTTTCCATGCCTCTTTCGTACCGTCTGCAATTTGTCCGCAGGATGAACTGCAAGAGGGGGAACCAATGAGAGACTCGCTGGAGGTGTTTGGTCGGGCACATGTCACTCTCATTTCCCATCACGAAGAAGAATTCACCAGCGGTTCAGCCTGCCACCGCGGATCGACAATAGGGCGTGAAGCCATCCAGCCGTGTTGCGTCCCACTCACAAAAAAGCGACTTGGGAAATGGAGCTCAGGGGCCCTGCACTTCCCAAACCTGCAGAGTTCTAAACGATAACTATCGCCCCAAAATATATTGAGGTCAGGCTACGAAGAGGCGCTGAACGCAAGGCAGAACTGCAGGAAACGGATGTCAACGGGTACATCGGAATGGCCCCGATAGCACATGAAAAGCGCCAGAACGTGGACAATGATGCGGTTGGCCAAAAAGGGCGTATGCGTTTTTTCCTGAATATATTCAGGAAAAAACGCATACGCCCTTTTTGGCCAACCAAGCAACCTGGGAGAGCAAATCAGCACTACAAAGAAATCTCTCGCCCCCCCCCCGGGGCAAAAGGGCCAGACGAAAAAAGTCTAAAAACCAGAAAGGCAGGACAGCCCACGGAGTCAAGGGAGCCTTGTTAAGCTGATGGGCGGGATGTCAATGGCCAACAGCCAATCTTCACAAGTGTATCCTCTTTCCCAAACCATGTAAAACACAGAACCACAGAGCATAGGGCACTTCCACACATGGGCGTTGACCTTGGGAAAATGAAAAAATCAACCAGACACAGGGACCCCAAAGTTGAGGGCTGCTGTCTTGACAAGAACCTCCACTCCGGTACACGTTTCATATCCCAGGAAAGAGCCAAGTGGACAAAGACGAGTGGACAAGTGGACAAAGACAAGTGGACAAGTGGACAAGTGGTGCTACGTAGGTCCAATGGAGTGTCACTCAGCCATGAAATCCACGTCATGAGGCTGGTAGCAGCATCCTGAGTGGATTTAGGTACGATCATCCTCAGTGAAATAAGTCCCACAAAAAAAGAAACTTATGATATCACTTATCGAGGGAATGTAAAAATCGCTCCCCATGAACGGAATCCCCAAACAGAACAGAGTCACGCTTTTAGAAAACACACTTATGCCTGCTTCAGGGGAAAGGTGAGGTGCGGTGACGCATAAAACTCGAGTTTGAAATGAGCACAGATACCCTTCCGAAAACCGAATATGGAATGGACACGACCTACTCCTTGCTCAATCAACTGGACTCACCAGACCCTGTTCATCGCACAAGTATCTATCCGACTAGTAAGCATCTTAAAAGCTAAGTCTTGATATCTCTGTGTAAGTGCATCAAGTGTGTGTAAAGCGGCCTAAAACCAGCAGGGAAAATCAGCTCAGACCCATTCTGAGGATACATTTCCAACATAAAGAAGAAACAAGCAGGGCAAAACAGAGAGAAATTCTTCCAAAATGCGTTCAGGGACTGGCATGCAACCAGGATTGACCACATCTACAGCCCCAGCGGCAGAAGACATAAGGCTGGACACTCTTGGGGCTGAGACGATTGGTGAGGTTGGGAAAGCAAATGCAGACCCTTGAAAGGAATCCTGCGTGCTCCCCATTCCATGGCTCCCAACTCTCCAGGTTCAACGCAATCTTCCGACAGCGAAAGCACTCATTGGAAACCCAGCGGATGCTACACCGTGGGATCGGGAAAGCTTTCTGAAACTCACCTCAGTTTTCCTCTCCTGGTGCTCGTGTTCTCCATTCAGGCCCCCTTACTAACAATCTCCCCACTTGGAGACTCGGCGCCTTTCCATGCCTCTTTCGTACCGTCTGCAATTTGTCCGCAGGATGAACTGCAAGAGGGGGAACCAATGAGAGACTCGCTGGAGGTGTTTGGTCGGGCACATGTCACTCTCATTTCCCATCACGAAGAAGAATTCACCAGCGGTTCAGCCTGCCACCGCGGATCGACAATAGGGCGTGAAGCCATCCAGCCGTGTTGCGTCCCACTCACAAAAAAGCGACTTGGGAAATGGAGCTCAGGGGCCCTGCACTTCCCAAACCTGCAGAGTTCTAAACGATAACTATCGCCCCAAAATATATTGAGCGCAGGCTACGAAGAGGCGCTGAACGCAAGGCAGAACTGCAGGAAACGGATGTCAACGGGTACATCGGAATGGCCCCGATAGCACATGAAAAGCGCCAGAACGTGGACAATGATGCGGTTGGCCAAAAAGGGCGTATGCGTTTTTTCCTGAATATATTCAGGAAAAAACGCATACGCCCTTTTTGGCCAACCAAGCAACCTGGGAGAGCAAATCAGCACTACAAAGAAATCTCTCGCCCCCCCCCGGGGCAAAAGGGCCAGGCGAAAAAAGTCTAAAAACCAGAAAGGCAGGACAGCCCACGGAGTCAAGGGAGCCTTGTTAAGCTGATGGGCGGGATGTCAATGGCCAACAGCCAATCTTCACAAGTGTATCCTCTTTCCCAAACCATGTAAAACACAGAACCACAGAGCATAGGGCACTTCCACACATGGGCGTTGACCTTGGGAAAATGAAAAAATCAACCAGACACAGGGACCCCAAAGTTGAGGGCTGCTGTCTTGACAAGAACCTCCACTCCGGTACACGTTTCATATCCCAGGAAAGAGCCAAGTGGACAAAGACGAGTGGACAAGTGGACAAAGACAAGTGGACAAGTGGACAAGTGGTGCTACGTAGGTCCAATGGAGTGTCACTCAGCCATGAAATCCACGTCATGAGGCTGGTAGCAGCATCCTGAGTGGATTTAGGTACGATCATCCTCAGTGAAATAAGTCCCACAAAAAAAGAAACTTATGATATCACTTATCGAGGGAATGTAAAAATCGCTCCCCATGAACGGAATCCCCAAACAGAACAGAGTCACGCTTTTAGAAAACACACTTATGCCTGCTTCAGGGGAAAGGTGAGGTGCGGTGACGCATAAAACTCGAGTTTGAAATGAGCACAGATACCCTTCCGAAAACCGAATATGGAATGGACACGACCTACTCCTTGCTCAATCAACTGGACTCACCAGACCCTGTTCATCGCACAAGTATCTATCCGACTAGTAAGCATCTTAAAAGCTAAGTCTTGATATCTCTGTGTAAGTGCATCAAGTGTGTGTAAAGCGGCCTAAAACCAGCAGGGAAAATCAGCTCAGACACATTCTGAGGATACATTTCCAACACAAAGAAGAAACAAGCAGGGCAAAACAGAGAGAAATTCTTCCAAAATGCGTTCAGGGACTGGCATGCAACCAGGATTGACCACATCTACAGCCCCCGCGGCAGAAGACATAAGGCTGGACACTCTTGGGGCTGAGACGATTGGTGAGGTTGGGAAAGCAAATGCAGACCCTTGAAAGGAATCCTGCGTGCTCCCCATTCCATGGCTCCCAACTCTCCAGGTTCAACGCAATCTTCCGACAGCGAAAGCACTCATTGGAAACCCAGCGGATGCTACACCGTGGGATCGGGAAAGCTTTCTGAAACTCACCTCAGTTTTCCTCTCCTGGTGCTCGTGTTCTCCATTCAGGCCCCCTTACTAACAATCTCCCCACTTGGAGACTCGGCGCCTTTCCATGCCTCTTTCGTACCGTCTGCAATTTGTCCGCAGGATGAACTGCAAGAGGGGGAACCAATGAGAGACTCGCTGGAGGTGTTTGGTCGGGCACATGTCACTCTCATTTCCCATCACGAAGAAGAATTCACCAGCGGTTCAGCCTGCCACCGCGGATCGACAATAGGGCGTGAAGCCATCCAGCCGTGTTGCGTCCCACTCACAAAAAAGCGACTTGGGAAATGGAGCTCAGGGGCCCTGCACTTCCCAAACCTGCAGAGTTCTAAACGATAACTATCGCCCCAAAATATATTGAGCGCAGGCTACGAAGAGGCGCTGAACGCAAGGCAGAACTGCAGGAAACGGATGTCAACGGGTACATCGGAATGGCCCCGATAGCACATGAAAAGCGCCAGAACGTGGACAATGATGCGGTTGGCCAAAAAGGGCGTATGCGTTTTTTCCTGAATATATTCAGGAAAAAACGCATACGCCCTTTTTGGCCAACCAAGCAACCTGGGAGAGCAAATCAGCACTACAAAGAAATCTCTCGCCCCCCCCCGGGGCAAAAGGGCCAGGCGAAAAAAGTCTAAAAACCAGAAAGGCAGGACAGCCCACGGAGTCAAGGGAGCCTTGTTAAGCTGATGGGCGGGATGTCAATGGCCAACAGCCAATCTTCACAAGTGTATCCTCTTTCCCAAACCATGTAAAACACAGAACCACAGAGCATAGGGCACTTCCACACATGGGCGTTGACCTTGGGAAAATGAAAAAATCAACCAGACACAGGGACCCCAAAGTTGAGGGCTGCTGTCTTGACAAGAACCTCCACTCCGGTACACGTTTCATATCCCAGGAAAGAGCCAAGTGGACAAAGACGAGTGGACAAGTGGACAAAGACAAGTGGACAAGTGGACAAGTGGTGCTACGTAGGTCCAATGGAGTGTCACTCAGCCATGAAATCCACGTCATGAGGCTGGTAGCAGCATCCTGAGTGGATTTAGGTACGATCATCCTCAGTGAAATAAGTCCCACAAAAAAAGAAACTTATGATATCACTTATCGAGGGAATGTAAAAATCGCTCCCCATGAACGGAATCCCCAAACAGAACAGAGTCACGCTTTTAGAAAACACACTTATGCCTGCTTCAGGGGAAAGGTGAGGTGCGGTGACGCATAAAACTCGAGTTTGAAATGAGCACAGATACCCTTCCGAAAACCGAATATGGAATGGACACGACCTACTCCTTGCTCAATCAACTGGACTCACCAGACCCTGTTCATTGCACAAGTATCTATCCGACTAGTAAGCATCTTAAAAGCTAAGTCTTGATATCTCTGTGTAAGTGCATCAAGTGTGTGTAAAGCGGCCTAAAACCAGCAGGGAAAATCAGCTCAGACACATTCTGAGGATACATTTCCAACACAAAGAAGAAACAAGCAGGGCAAAACAGAGAGAAATTCTTCCAAAATGCGTTCAGGGACTGGCATGCAACCAGGATTGACCACATCTACAGCCCCCGCGGCAGAAGACATAAGGCTGGACACTCTTGGGGCTGAGACGATTGGTGAGGTTGGGAAAGCAAATGCAGACCCTTGAAAGGAATCCTGCGTGCTCCCCATTCCATGGGTCCCAACTCTCCAGGTTCAACGCAATCTTCCGACAGCGAAGCACTCATTGGAAACCCAGCGGATGCTACACCGTGGGATCGGGAAAGCTTTCTGAAACTCACCTCAGTTTTCCTCTCCTGGTGCTCGTGTTCTCCATTCAGGCCCCCTTAGTAACAATCTCCCCACTTGGAGACTCGGCGCCTTTCCATGCCTCTTTCGTACCGTCTGCAATTTGTCCGCAGGATGAACTGCAAGAGGGGGAACCAATGAGAGACTCGCTGGAGGTGTTTGGTCGGGCACATGTCACTCTCATTTCCCATCACGAAGAAGAATTCACCAGCGGTTCAGCCTGCAACCGCGGATCGACAATAGGGCGTGAAGCCATCCAGCTGTGTTGCGTCCCACTCACAAAAAAGCGACTTGGGAAATGGAGCTCAGGGGCCCTGCACTTCCCAAACCTGCAGAGTTCTAAACGATAACTATCGCCCCAAAATATATTGAGGTCAGGCTACGAAGAGGCGCTGAACGCAAGGCAGAACTGCAGGAAACGGATGTCAACGGGTACATCGGAATGGCCCCGATAGCACATGAAAAGCGCCAGAACGTGGACAATGATGCGGTTGGCCAAAAAGGGCGTATGCGTTTTTTCCTGAATATATTCAGGAAAAAACGCATACGCCCTTTTTGGCCAACCAAGCAACCTGGGAGAGCAAATCAGCACTACAAAGAAATCTCTCGCCCCCCCCCCCCGGGGCAAAAGGGCCAGGCGAAAAAAGTCTAAAAACCAGAAAGGCAGGACAGCCCACGGAGTCAAGGGAGCCTTGTTAAGCTGATGGGCGGGATGTCAATGGCCAACAGCCAATCTTCACAAGTGTATCCTCTTTCCCAAACCATGGAAAACACAGAACCACAGAGCATAGGGCACTTCCACACATGGGCGTTGACCTTGGGAAAATGAAAAAATCAACCAGACACAGGGACCCCAAAGTTGAGGGCTGCTGTCTTGACAAGAACCTCCACTCCGGTACACGTTTCATATCCCAGGAAAGAGCCAAGTGGACAAAGACGAGTGGACAAGTGGACAAAGACAAGTGGACAAGTGGACAAGTGGTGCTACGTAGGTCCAATGGAGTGTCACTCAGCCATGAAATCCACGTCATGAGGCTGGTAGCAGCATCCTGAGTGGATTTAGGTACGATCATCCTCAGTGAAATAAGTCCCACAAAAAAAGAAACTTATGATATCACTTATCGAGGGAATGTAAAAATCGCTCCCCATGAACGGAATCCCCAAACAGAACAGAGTCACGCTTTTAGAAAACACACTTATGCCTGCTTCAGGGGAAAGGTGAGGTGGGGTGACGCATAAAACTCGAGTTTGAAATAAGCAGAGATACCCTTCCGAAAACCGAATATGGAATGGACACGACCTACTCCTTGCTCAATCAACTGGACTCACCAGACCCTGTTCATCGCACAAGTATCTATCCGACTAGTAAGCATCTTAAAAGCTAAGTCTTGATATCTCTGTGTAAGTGCATCAAGGGTGTGTAAAGCGGCCTAAAACCAGCAGGGAAAATCAGCTCAGACCCATTCTGAGGATACATTTCCAACACAAAGAAGAAACAAGCAGGGCAAAACAGAGAGAAATTCTTCCAAAATGCGTTCAGGGACTGGCATGCAACCAGGATTGACCACATCTACAGCCCCAGCGGCAGAAGACATAAGGCTGGACACTCTTGGGGCTGAGACGATTGGTGAGGTTGGGAAAGCAAATGCAGACCCTTGAAAGGAATCCTGCGTGCTCCCCATTCCATGGCTCCCAACTCTCCAGGTTCAACGCAATCTTCCGACAGCGAAAGCACTCATTGGAAACCCAGCGGATGCTACACCGTGGGATCGGGAAAGCTTTCTGAAACTCACCTCAGTTTTCCTCTCCTGGTGCTCGTGTTCTCCATTCAGGCCCCCTTACTAACAATCTCCCCACTTGGAGACTCGGCGCCTTTCCATGCCTCTTTCGTACCGTCTGCAATTTGTCCGCAGGATGAACTGCAAGAGGGGGAACCAATGAGAGACTCGCTGGAGGTGTTTGGTCGGGCACATGTCACTCTCATTTCCCATCACGAAGAAGAATTCACCAGCGGTTCAGCCTGCCACCGCGGATCGACAATAGGGCGTGAAGCCATCCAGCCGTGTTGCGTCCCACTCACAAAAAAGCGACTTGGGAAATGGAGCTCAGGGGCCCTGCACTTCCCAAACCTGCAGAGTTCTAAACGATAACTATCGCCCCAAAATATATTGAGGTCAGGCTACGAAGAGGCGCTGAACGCAAGGCAGAACTGCAGGAAACGGATGTCAACGGGTACATCGGAATGGCCCCGATAGCACATGAAAAGCGCCAGAACGTGGACAATGATGCGGTTGGCCAAAAAGGGCGTATGCGTTTTTTCCTGAATATATTCAGGAAAAAACGCATACGCCCTTTTTGGCCAACCAAGCAACCTGGGAGAGCAAATCAGCACTACAAAGAAATCTCTCGCCCCCCCCCGGGGCAAAAGGGCCAGGCGAAAAAAGTCTAAAAACCAGAAAGGCAGGACAGCCCACGGAGTCAAGGGAGCCTTGTTAAGCTGATGGGCGGGATGTCAATGGCCAACAGCCAATCTTCACAAGTGTATCCTCTTTCCCAAACCATGTAAAACACAGAACCACAGAGCATAGGGCACTTCCACACATGGGCGTTGACCTTGGGAAAATGAAAAAATCAACCAGACACAGGGACCCCAAAGTTGAGGGCTGCTGTCTTGACAAGAACCTCCACTCCGGTACACGTTTCATATCCCAGGAAAGAGCCAAGTGGACAAAGACGAGTGGACAAGTGGACAAAGACAAGTGGACAAGTGGACAAGTGGTGCTACGTAGGTCCAATGGAGTGTCACTCAGCCATGAAATCCACGTCATGAGGCTGGTAGCAGCATCCTGAGTGGATTTAGGTACGATCATCCTCAGTGAAATAAGTCCCACAAAAAAAGAAACTTATGATATCACTTATCGAGGGAATGTAAAAATCGCTCCCCATGAACGGAATCCCCAAACAGAACAGAGTCACGCTTTTAGAAAACACACTTATGCCTGCTTCAGGGGAAAGGTGAGGTGCGGTGACGCATAAAACTCGAGTTTGAAATGAGCACAGATACCCTTCCGAAAACCGAATATGGAATGGACACGACCTACTCCTTGCTCAATCAACTGGACTCACCAGACCCTGTTCATTGCACAAGTATCTATCCGACTAGTAAGCATCTTAAAAGCTAAGTCTTGATATCTCTGTGTAAGTGCATCAAGTGTGTGTAAAGCGGCCTAAAACCAGCAGGGAAAATCAGCTCAGACACATTCTGAGGATACATTTCCAACACAAAGAAGAAACAAGCAGGGCAAAACAGAGAGAAATTCTTCCAAAATGCGTTCAGGGACTGGCATGCAACCAGGATTGACCACATCTACAGCCCCCGCGGCAGAAGACATAAGGCTGGACACTCTTGGGGCTGAGACGATTGGTGAGGTTGGGAAAGCAAATGCAGACCCTTGAAAGGAATCCTGCGTGCTCCCCATTCCATGGGTCCCAACTCTCCAGGTTCAACGCAATCTTCCGACAGCGAAGCACTCATTGGAAACCCAGCGGATGCTACACCGTGGGATCGGGAAAGCTTTCTGAAACTCACCTCAGTTTTCCTCTCCTGGTGCTCGTGTTCTCCATTCAGGCCCCCTTAGTAACAATCTCCCCACTTGGAGACTCGGCGCCTTTCCATGCCTCTTTCGTACCGTCTGCAATTTGTCCGCAGGATGAACTGCAAGAGGGGGAACCAATGAGAGACTCGCTGGAGGTGTTTGGTCGGGCACATGTCACTCTCATTTCCCATCACGAAGAAGAATTCACCAGCGGTTCAGCCTGCAACCGCGGATCGACAATAGGGCGTGAAGCCATCCAGCTGTGTTGCGTCCCACTCACAAAAAAGCGACTTGGGAAATGGAGCTCAGGGGCCCTGCACTTCCCAAACCTGCAGAGTTCTAAACGATAACTATCGCCCCAAAATATATTGAGGTCAGGCTACGAAGAGGCGCTGAACGCAAGGCAGAACTGCAGGAAACGGATGTCAACGGGTACATCGGAATGGCCCCGATAGCACATGAAAAGCGCCAGAACGTGGACAATGATGCGGTTGGCCAAAAAGGGCGTATGCGTTTTTTCCTGAATATATTCAGGAAAAAACGCATACGCCCTTTTTGGCCAACCAAGCAACCTGGGAGAGCAAATCAGCACTACAAAGAAATCTCTCGCCCCCCCCCCCGGGGCAAAAGGGCCAGGCGAAAAAAGTCTAAAAACCAGAAAGGCAGGACAGCCCACGGAGTCAAGGGAGCCTTGTTAAGCTGATGGGCGGGATGTCAATGGCCAACAGCCAATCTTCACAAGTGTATCCTCTTTCCCAAACCATGTAAAACACAGAACCACAGAGCATAGGGCACTTCCACACATGGGCGTTGACCTTGGGAAAATGAAAAAATCAACCAGACACAGGGACCCCAAAGTTGAGGGCTGCTGTCTTGACAAGAACCTCCACTCCGGTACACGTTTCATATCCCAGGAAAGAGCCAAGTGGACAAAGACGAGTGGACAAGTGGACAAAGACAAGTGGACAAGTGGACAAGTGGTGCTACGTAGGTCCAATGGAGTGTCACTCAGCCATGAAATCCACGTCATGAGGCTGGTAGCAGCATCCTGAGTGGATTTAGGTACGATCATCCTCAGTGAAATAAGTCCCACAAAAAAAGAAACTTATGATATCACTTATCGAGGGAATGTAAAAATCGCTCCCCATGAACGGAATCCCCAAACAGAACAGAGTCACGCTTTTAGAAAACACACTTATGCCTGCTTCAGGGGAAAGGTGAGGTGGGGTGACGCATAAAACTCGAGTTTGAAATAAGCAGAGATACCCTTCCGAAAACCGAATATGGAATGGACACGACCTACTCCTTGCTCAATCAACTGGACTCACCAGACCCTGTTCATCGCACAAGTATCTATCCGACTAGTAAGCATCTTAAAAGCTAAGTCTTGATATCTCTGTGTAAGTGCATCAAGGGTGTGTAAAGCGGCCTAAAACCAGCAGGGAAAATCAGCTCAGACCCATTCTGAGGATACATTTCCAACACAAAGAAGAAACAAGCAGGGCAAAACAGAGAGAAATTCTTCCAAAATGCGTTCAGGGACTGGCATGCAACCAGGATTGACCACATCTACAGCCCGCGCGGCAGAAGACATAAGGCTGGACACTCTTGGGGCTGAGACGATTGGTGAGGTTGGTAAAGCAAATGCAGACCCTTGAAAGGAATCCTGCGTGCTCCCCATTCCATGGCTCCCAACTCTCCAGGTTCAACGCAATCTTCCGACAGCGAAAGCACTCATTGGAAACCCAGCGGATGCTACACCGTGGGATCGGGAAAGCTTTCTGAAACTCACCTCAGTTTTCCTCTCCTGGTGCTCGTGTTCTCCATTCAGGCCCCCTTACTAACAATCTCCCCACTTGGAGACTCGGCGCCTTTCCATGCCTCTTTCGTACCGTCTGCAATTTGTCCGCAGGATGAACTGCAAGAGGGGGAACCAATGAGAGACTCGCTGGAGGTGTTTGGTCGGGCACATGTCACTCTCATTTCCCATCACGAAGAAGAATTCACCAGCGGTTCAGCCTGCCACCGCGGATCGACAATAGGGCGTGAAGCCATCCAGCCGTGTTGCGTCCCACTCACAAAAAAGCGACTTGGGAAATGGAGCTCAGGGGCCCTGCACTTCCCAAACCTGCAGAGTTCTAAACGATAACTATCGCCCCAAAATATATTGAGCGCAGGCTACGAAGAGGCGCTGAACGCAAGGCAGAACTGCAGGAAACGGATGTCAACGGGTACATCGGAATGGCCCCGATAGCACATGAAAAGCGCCAGAACGTGGACAATGATGCGGTTGGCCAAAAAGGGCGTATGCGTTTTTTCCTGAATATATTCAGGAAAAAACGCATACGCCCTTTTTGGCCAACCAAGCAACCTGGGAGAGCAAATCAGCACTACAAAGAAATCTCTCGCCCCCCCCCGGGGCAAAAGGGCCAGGCGAAAAAAGTCTAAAAACCAGAAAGGCAGGACAGCCCACGGAGTCAAGGGAGCCTTGTTAAGCTGATGGGCGGGATGTCAATGGCCAACAGCCAATCTTCACAAGTGTATCCTCTTTCCCAAACCATGTAAAACACAGAACCACAGAGCATAGGGCACTTCCACACATGGGCGTTGACCTTGGGAAAATGAAAAAATCAACCAGACACAGGGACCCCAAAGTTGAGGGCTGCTGTCTTGACAAGAACCTCCACTCCGGTACACGTTTCATATCCCAGGAAAGAGCCAAGTGGACAAAGACGAGTGGACAAGTGGACAAAGACAAGTGGACAAGTGGACAAGTGGTGCTACGTAGGTCCAATGGAGTGTCACTCAGCCATGAAATCCACGTCATGAGGCTGGTAGCAGCATCCTGAGTGGATTTAGGTACGATCATCCTCAGTGAAATAAGTCCCACAAAAAAAGAAACTTATGATATCACTTATCGAGGGAATGTAAAAATCGCTCCCCATGAACGGAATCCCCAAACAGAACAGAGTCACGCTTTTAGAAAACACACTTATGCCTGCTTCAGGGGAAAGGTGAGGTGCGGTGACGCATAAAACTCGAGTTTGAAATGAGCACAGATACCCTTCCGAAAACCGAATATGGAATGGACACGACCTACTCCTTGCTCAATCAACTGGACTCACCAGACCCTGTTCATCGCACAAGTATCTATCCGACTAGTAAGCATCTTAAAAGCTAAGTCTTGATATCTCTGTGTAAGTGCATCAAGTGTGTGTAAAGCGGCCTAAAACCAGCAGGGAAAATCAGCTCAGACCCATTCTGAGGATACGTTTCCAACACAAAGAAGAAACAAGCAGGGCAAAACAGAGAGAAATTCTTCCAAAATGCGTTCAGGGACTGGCATGCAACCAGGATTGACCACATCTACAGCCCCAGCGGCAGAAGACATAAGGCTGGACACTCTTGGGGCTGAGACGATTGGTGAGGTTGGGAAAGCAAATGCAGACCCTTGAAAGGAATCCTGCGTGCTCCCCATTCTATGGCTCCCAACTCTCCAGGTTCAACGCAATCTTCCGACAGCGAAAGCACTCATTGGAAACCCAGCGGATGCTACACCGTGGGATCGGGAAAGCTTTCTGAAACTCACCTCAGTTTTCCTCTCCTGGTGCTCGTGTTCTCCATTCAGGCCCCCTTACTAACAATCTCCCCACTTGGAGACTCGGCGCCTTTCCATGCCTCTTTCGTACCGTCTGCAATTTGTCCGCAGGATGAACTGCAAGAGGGGGAACCAATGAGAGACTCGCTGGAGGTGTTTGGTCGGGCACATGTCACTCTCATTTCCCATCACGAAGAAGAATTCACCAGCGGTTCAGCCTGCCACCGCGGATCGACAATAGGGCGTGAAGCCATCCAGCCGTGTTGCGTCCCACTCACAAAAAAGCGACTTGGGAAATGGAGCTCAGGGGCCCTGCACTTCCCAAACCTGCAGAGTTCTAAACGATAACTATCGCCCCAAAATATATTGAGCGCAGGCTACGAAGAGGCGCTGAACGCAAGGCAGAACTGCAGGAAACGGATGTCAACGGGTACATCGGAATGGCCCCGATAGCACATGAAAAGCGCCAGAACGTGGACAATGATGCGGTTGGCCAAAAAGGGCGTATGCGTTTTTTCCTGAATATATTCAGGAAAAAACGCATACGCCCTTTTTGGCCAACCAAGCAACCTGGGAGAGCAAATCAGCACTACAAAGAAATCTCTCGCCCCCCCCCCCCCGGGGCAAAAGGGCCAGGCGAAAAAAGTCTAAAAACCAGAAAGGCAGGACAGCCCACGGAGTCAAGGGAGCCTTGTTAAGCTGATGGGCGGGATGTCAATGGCCAACAGCCAATCTTCACAAGTGTATCCTCTTTCCCAAACCATGTAAAACACAGAACCACAGAGCATAGGGCACTTCCACACATGGGCGTTGACCTTGGGAAAATCAAAAAATCAACCAGACACAGGGACCCCAAAGTTGAGGGCTGCTGTCTTGACAAGAACCTCCACTCCGGTACACGTTTCATATCCCAGGAAAGAGCCAAGTGGACAAAGACGAGTGGACAAGTGGACAAAGACAAGTGGACAAGTGGACAAGTGGTGCTACGTAGGTCCAATGGAGTGTCACTCAGCCATGAAATCCACGTCATGAGGCTGGTAGCAGCATCCTGAGTGGATTTAGGTACGATCATCCTCAGTGAAATAAGTCCCACAAAAAAAGAAACTTATGATATCACTTATCGAGGGAATGTAAAAATCGCTCCCCATGAACGGAATCCCCAAACAGAACAGAGTCACGCTTTTAGAAAACACACTTATGCCTGCTTCAGGGGAAAGGTGAGGTGCGGTGACGCATAAAACTCGAGGTTGAAATGAGCACAGATACCCTTCCGAAAACCGAATATGGAATGGACACGACCTACTCCTTGCTCAATCAACTGGACTCACCAGACCCTGTTCATCGCACAAGTATCTATCCGACTAGTAAGCATCTTAAAAGCTAAGTCTTGATATCTCTGTGTAAGTGCATCAAGTGTGTGTAAAGCGGCCTAAAACCAGCAGGGAAAATCAGCTCAGACCCATTCTGAGGATACATTTCCAACACAAAGAAGAAACAAGCAGGGCAAAACAGAGAGAAATTCTTCCAAAATGCGTTCAGGGACTGGCATGCAACCAGGATTGACCACATCTACAGCCCCAGCGGCAGAAGACATAAGGCTGGACACTCTTGGGGCTGAGACGATTGGTGAGGTTGGGAAAGCAAATGCAGACCCTTGAAAGGAATCCTGCGTGCTCCCCATTCCATGGCTCCCAACTCTCCAGGTTCAACGCAATCTTCCGACAGCGAAAGCACTCATTGGAAACCCAGCGGATGCTACACCGTGGGATCGGGAAAGCTTTCTGAAACTCACCTCAGTTTTCCTCTCCTGGTGCTCGTGTTCTCCATTCAGGCCCCGTTACTAACAATCTCCCCACTTGGAGACTCGGCGCCTTTCCATGCCTCTTTCGTACCGTCTGCAATTTGTCCGCAGGATGAACTGCAAGAGGGGGAACCAATGAGAGACTCGCTGGAGGTGTTTGGTCGGGCACATGTCACTCTCATTTCCCATCACGAAGAAGAATTCACCAGCGGTTCAGCCTGCAACCGCGGATCGACAATAGGGCGTGAAGCCATCCAGCCGTGTTGCGTCCCACTCACAAAAAAGCGACTTGGGAAATGGAGCTCAGGGGCACTGCACTTCCCAAACCTGCAGAGTTCTAAACGATAACTATCGCCCCAAAATATATTGAGGGCAGGCTACGAAGAGGCGCTGAACGCAAGGCAGAACTGCAGGAAACGGATGTCAACGGGTACATCGGAATGGCCCCGATAGCACATGAAAAGCGCCAGAACGTGGACAATGATGCGGTTGGCCAAAAAGGGCGTATGCGTTTTTTCCTGAATATATTCAGGAAAAAACGCATACGCCCTTTTTGGCCAACCAAGCAACCTGGGAGAGCAAATCAGCACTACAAAGAAATCTCTCGCCCCCCCCCCCCGGGGCAAAAGGGCCAGGCGAAAAAAGTCTAAAAACCAGAAAGGCAGGACAGCCCACGGAGTCAAGGGAGCCTTGTTAAGCTGATGGGCGGGATGTCAATGGCCAACAGCCAATCTTCACAAGTGTATCCTCTTTCCCAAACCATGTAAAACACAGAACCACAGAGCATAGGGCACTTCCACACATGGGCGTTGACCTTGGGAAAATGAAAAAATCAACCAGACACAGGGACCCCAAAGTTGAGGGCTGCTGTCTTGACAAGAACCTCCACTCCGGTACACGTTTCATATCCCAGGAAAGAGCCAAGTGGACAAAGACGAGTGGACAAGTGGACAAAGACAAGTGGACAAGTGGACAAGTGGTGCTACGTAGGTCCAATGGAGTGTCACTCAGCCATGAAATCCACGTCATGAGGCTGGTAGCAGCATCCTGAGTGGATTTAGGTACGATCATCCTCAGTGAAATCAGTCCCACAAAAAAAGAAACTTATGATATCACTTATCGAGGGAATGTAAAAATCGCTCCCCATGAACGGAATCCCCAAACAGAACAGAGTCACGCTTTTAGAAAACACACTTATGCCTGCTTCAGGGGAACGGTGAGGTGCGGTGACGCATAAAACTCGAGTTTGAAATGAGCACAGATACCCTTCCGAAAACCGAATATGGAATGGACACGACCTACTCCTTGCTCAATCAACTGGACTCACCAGACCCTGTTCATCGCACAAGTATCTATCCGACTAGTAAGCATCTTAAAAGCTAAGTCTTGATATCTCTGTGTAAGTGCATCAAGGGTGTGTAAAGCGGCCTAAAACCAGCAGGGAAAATCAGCTCAGACCCATTCTGAGGATACATTTCCAACACAAAGAAGAAACAAGCAGGGCAAAACAGAGAGAAATTCTTCCAAAATGCGTTCAGGGACTGGCATGCAACCAGGATTGACCACATCTACAGCCCCAGCGGCAGAAGACATAAGGCTGGACACTCTTGGGGCTGAGACGATTGGTGAGGTTGGGAAAGCAAATGCAGACCCTTGAAAGGAATCCTGCGTGCTCCCCATTCCATGGGTCCCAAGTCTCCAGGTTCAACGCAATCTTCCGACAGCGAAAGCACTCATTGGAAACCCAGCGGATGCTACACCGTGGGATCGGGAAAGCTTTCTGAAACTCACCTCAGTTTTCCTCTCCTGGTGCTCGTGCTCTCCATTCAGGCCCCCTTACTAACAATCTCCCCACTTGGAGACTCGGCGCCTTTCCATGCCTCTTTCGTACCGTCTGCAATTTGTCCGCAGGATGAACTGCAAGAGGGGGAACCAATGAGAGACTCGCTGGAGGTGTTTGGTCGGGCACATGTCACTCTCATTTCCCATCACGAAGAAGAATTCACCAGCGGTTCAGCCTGCCACCGCGGATCGACAATAGGGCGTGAAGCCATCCAGCCGTGTTGCGTCCCACTCACAAAAAAGCGACTTGGGAAATGGAGCTCAGGGGCCCTGCACTTCCCAAACCTGCAGAGTTCTAAACGATAACTATCGCCCCAAAATATATTGAGCGCAGGCTACGAAGAGGCGCTGAACGCAAGGCAGAACTGCAGGAAACGGATGTCAACGGGTACATCGGAATGGCCCCGATAGCACATGAAAAGCGCCAGAACGTGGACAATGATGCGGTTGGCCAAAAAGGGCGTATGCGTTTTTTCCTGAATATATTCAGGAAAAAACGCATACGCCCTTTTTGGCCAACCAAGCAACCTGGGAGAGCAAATCAGCACTACAAAGAAATCTCTCGCCCCCCCCCCGGGGCAAAAGGGCCAGGCGAAAAAAGTCTAAAAACCAGAAAGGCAGGACAGCCCACGGAGTCAAGGGAGCCTTGTTAAGCTGATGGGCGGGATGTCAATGGCCAACAGCCAATCTTCACAAGTGTATCCTCTTTCCCAAACCATGTAAAACACAGAACCACAGAGCATAGGGCACTTCCACACATGGGCGTTGACCTTGGGAAAATGAAAAAATCAACCAGACACAGGGACCCCAAAGTTGAGGGCTGCTGTCTTGACAAGAACCTCCACTCCGGTACACGTTTCATATCCCAGGAAAGAGCCAAGTGGACAAAGACGAGTGGACAAGTGGACAAAGACAAGTGGACAAGTGGACAAGTGGTGCTACGTAGGTCCAATGGAGTGTCACTCAGCCATGAAATCCACGTCATGAGGCTGGTAGCAGCATCCTGAGTGGATTTAGGTACGATCATCCTCAGTGAAATCAGTCCCACAAAAAAAGAAACTTATGATATCACTTATCGAGGGAATGTAAAAATCGCTCCCCATGAACGGAATCCCCAAACAGAACAGAGTCACGCTTTTAGAAAACACACTTATGCCTGCTTCAGGGGAAAGGTGAGGTGCGGTGACGCATAAAACTCGAGTTTGAAATGAGCACAGATACCCTTCCGAAAACCGAATATGGAATGGACACGACCTACTCCTTGCTCAATCAACTGGACTCACCAGACCCTGTTCATCGCACAAGTATCTATCCGACTAGTAAGCATCTTAAAAGCTAAGTCTTGATATCTCTGTGTAAGTGCATCAAGGGTGTGTAAAGCGGCCTAAAACCAGCAGGGAAAATCAGCTCAGACCCATTCTGAGGATACATTTCCAACACAAAGAAGAAACAAGCAGGGCAAAACAGAGAGAAATTCTTCCAAAATGCGTTCAGGGACTGGCATGCAACCAGGATTGACCACATCTACAGCCCCAGCGGCAGAAGACATAAGGCTGGACACTCTTGGGGCTGAGACGATTGGTGAGGTTGGGAAAGCAAATGCAGACCCTTGAAAGGAATCCTGCGTGCTCCCCATTCCATGGCTCCCAACTCTCCAGGTTCAACGCAATCTTCCGACAGCGAAAGCACTCATTGGAAACCCAGCGGATGCTACACCGTGGGATCGGGAAAGCTTTCTGAAACTCACCTCAGTTTTCCTCTCCTGGTGCTCGTGTTCTCCATTCAGGCCCCCTTACTAACAATCTCCCCACTTGGAGACTCGGCGCCTTTCCATGCCTCTTTCGTACCGTCTGCAATTTGTCCGCAGGATGAACTGCAAGAGGGGGAACCAATGAGAGACTCGCTGGAGGTGTTTGGTCGGGCACATGTCACTCTCATTTCCCATCACGAAGAAGAATTCACCAGCGGTTAAGCCTGCAACCGCGGATCGACAATAGGGCGTGAAGCCATCCAGCCGTGTTGCGTCCCACTCACAAAAAAGCGACTTGGGAAATGGAGCTCAGGGGCACTGCACTTCCCAAACCTGCAGAGTTCTAAACGATAACTATCGCCCCAAAATATATTGAGGGCAGGCTACGAAGAGGCGCTGAACGCAAGGCAGAACTGCAGGAAACGGATGTCAACGGGTACATCGGAATGGCCCCGATAGCACATGAAAAGCGCCAGAACGTGGACAATGATGCGGTTGGCCAAAAAGGGCGTATGCGTTTTTTCCTGAATATATTCAGGAAAAAACGCATACGCCCTTTTTGGCCAACCAAGCAACCTGGGAGAGCAAATCAGCACTACAAAGAAATCTCTCGCCCCCCCCCCCCGGGGCAAAAGGGCCAGGCGAAAAAAGTCTAAAAACCAGAAAGGCAGGACAGCCCACGGAGTCAAGGGAGCCTTGTTAAGCTGATGGGCGGGATGTCAATGGCCAACAGCCAATCTTCACAAGTGTATCCTCTTTCCCAAACCATGTAAAACACAGAACCACAGAGCATAGGGCACTTCCACACATGGGCGTTGACCTTGGGAAAATCAAAAAATCAACCAGACACAGGGACCCCAAAGTTGAGGGCTGCTGTCTTGACAAGAACCTCCACTCCGGTACACGTTTCATATCCCAGGAAAGAGCCAAGTGGACAAAGACGAGTGGACAAGTGGACAAAGACAAGTGGACAAGTGGACAAGTGGTGCTACGTAGGTCCAATGGAGTGTCACTCAGCCATGAAATCCACGTCATGAGGCTGGTAGCAGCATCCTGAGTGGATTTAGGTACGATCATCCTCAGTGAAATCAGTCCCACAAAAAAAGAAACTTATGATATCACTTATCGAGGGAATGTAAAAATCGCTCCCCATGAACGGAATCCCCAAACAGAACAGAGTCACGCTTTTAGAAAACACACTTATGCCTGCTTCAGGGGAAAGGTGAGGTGCGGTGACGCATAAAACTCGAGTTTGAAATGAGCACAGATACCCTTCCGAAAACCGAATATGGAATGGACACGACCTACTCCTTGCTCAATCAACTGGACTCACCAGACCCTGTTCATCGCACAAGTATCTATCCGACTAGTAAGCATCTTAAAAGCTAAGTCTTGATATCTCTGTGTAAGTGTATCAAGTGTGTGTAAAGCGGCCTAAAACCAGCAGGGAAAATCAGCTCAGACCCATTCTGAGGATACATTTCCAACACAAAGAAGAAACAAGCAGGGCAAAACAGAGAGAAATTCTTCCAAAATGCGTTCAGGGACTGGCATGCAACCAGGATTGACCACATCTACAGCCCCAGCGGCAGAAGACATAAGGCTGGACACTCTTGGGGCTGAGACGATTGGTGAGGTTGGGAAAGCAAATGCAGACCCTTGAAAGGAATCCTGCGTGCTCCCCATTCCATGGCTCCCAACTCTCCAGGTTCAACGCAATCTTCCGACAGCGAAAGCACTCATTGGAAACCCAGCGGATGCTACACCGTGGGATCGGGAAAGCTTTCTGAAACTCACCTCAGTTTTCCTCTCCTGGTGCTCGTGTTCTCCATTCAGGCCCCCTTACTAACAATCTCCCCACTTGGAGACTCGGCGCCTTTCCATGCCTCTTTCGTACCGTCTGCAATTTGTCCGCAGGATGAACTGCAAGAGGGGGAACCAATGAGAGACTCGCTGGAGGTGTTTGGTCGGGCACATGTCACTCTCATTTCCCATCACGAAGAAGAATTCACCAGCGGTTAAGCCTGCAACCGCGGATCGACAATAGGGCGTGAAGCCATCCAGCCGTGTTGCGTCCCACTCACAAAAAAGCGACTTGGGAAATGGAGCTCAGGGGCACTGCACTTCCCAAACCTGCAGAGTTCTAAACGATAACTATCGCCCCAAAATATATTGAGCGCAGGCTACGAAGAGGCGCTGAACGCAAGGCAGAACTGCAGGAAACGGATGTCAACGGGTACATCGGAATGGCCCCGATAGCACATGAAAAGCGCCAGAACGTGGACAATGATGCGGTTGGCCAAAAAGGGCGTATGCGTTTTTTCCTGAATATATTCAGGAAAAAACGCATACGCCCTTTTTGGCCAACCAAGCAACCTGGGAGAGCAAATCAGCACTACAAAGAAATCTCTCGCCCCCCCCCCCCGGGGCAAAAGGGCCAGGCGAAAAAAGTCTAAAAACCAGAAAGGCAGGACAGCCCACGGAGTCAAGGGAGCCTTGTTAAGCTGATGGGCGGGATGTCAATGGCCAACAGCCAATCTTCACAAGTGTATCCTCTTTCCCAAACCATGTAAAACACAGAACCACAGAGCATAGGGCACTTCCACACATGGGCGTTGACCTTGGGAAAATCAAAAAATCAACCAGACACAGGGACCCCAAAGTTGAGGGCTGCTGTCTTGACAAGAACCTCCACTCCGGTACACGTTTCATATCCCAGGAAAGAGCCAAGTGGACAAAGACGAGTGGACAAGTGGACAAAGACAAGTGGACAAGTGGACAAGTGGTGCTACGTAGGTCCAATGGAGTGTCACTCAGCCATGAAATCCACGTCATGAGGCTGGTAGCAGCATCCTGAGTGGATTTAGGTACGATCATCCTCAGTGAAATAAGTCCCACAAAAAAAGAAACTTATGATATCACTTATCGAGGGAATGTAAAAATCGCTCCCCATGAACGGAATCCCCAAACAGAACAGAGTCACGCTTTTAGAAAACACACTTATGCCTGCTTCAGGGGAAAGGTGAGGTGCGGTGACGCATAAAACTCGAGTTTGAAATGAGCACAGATACCCTTCCGAAAACCGAATATGGAATGGACACGACCTACTCCTTGCTCAATCAACTGGACTCACCAGACCCTGTTCATCGCACAAGTATCTATCCGACTAGTAAGCATCTTAAAAGCTAAGTCTTGATATCTCTGTGTAAGTGCATCAAGTGTGTGTAAAGCGGCCTAAAACCAGCAGGGAAAATCAGCTCAGACCCATTCTGAGGATACATTTCCAACACAAAGAAGAAACAAGCAGGGCAAAACAGAGAGAAATTCTTCCAAAATGCGTTCAGGGACTGGCATGCAACCAGGATTGACCACATCTACAGCCCCAGCGGCAGAAGACATAAGGCTGGACACTCTTGGGGCTGAGACGATTGGTGAGGTTGGGAAAGCAAATGCAGACCCTTGAAAGGAATCCTGCGTGCTCCCCATTCCATGGCTCCCAACTCTCCAGGTTCAACGCAATCTTCCGACAGCGAAAGCACTCATTGGAAACCCAGCGGATGCTACACCGTGGGATCGGGAAAGCTTTCTGAAACTCACCTCAGTTTTCCTCTCCTGGTGCTCGTGTTCTCCATTCAGGCCCCCTTACTAACAATCTCCCCACTTGGAGACTCGGCGCCTTTCCATGCCTCTTTCGTACCGTCTGCAATTTGTCCGCAGGATGAACTGCAAGAGGGGGAACCAATGAGAGACTCGCTGGAGGTGTTTGGTCGGGCACATGTCACTCTCATTTCCCATCACGAAGAAGAATTCACCAGCGGTTAAGCCTGCAACCGCGGATCGACAATAGGGCGTGAAGCCATCCAGCCGTGTTGCGTCCCACTCACAAAAAAGCGACTTGGGAAATGGAGCTCAGGGGCACTGCACTTCCCAAACCTGCAGAGTTCTAAACGATAACTATCGCCCCAAAATATATTGAGGGCAGGCTACGAAGAGGCGCTGAACGCAAGGCAGAACTGCAGGAAACGGATGTCAACGGGTACATCGGAATGGCCCCGATAGCACATGAAAAGCGCCAGAACGTGGACAATGATGCGGTTGGCCAAAAAGGGCGTATGCGTTTTTTCCTGAATATATTCAGGAAAAAACGCATACGCCCTTTTTGGCCAACCAAGCAACCTGGGAGAGCAAATCAGCACTACAAAGAAATCTCTCGCCCCCCCCCCCGGGGCAAAAGGGCCAGGCGAAAAAAGTCTAAAAACCAGAAAGGCAGGACAGCCCACGGAGTCAAGGGAGCCTTGTTAAGCTGATGGGCGGGATGTCAATGGCCAACAGCCAATCTTCACAAGTGTATCCTCTTTCCCAAACCATGTAAAACACAGAACCACAGAGCATAGGGCACTTCCACACATGGGCGTTGACCTTGGGAAAATGAAAAAATCAACCAGACACAGGGACCCCAAAGTTGAGGGCTGCTGTCTTGACAAGAACCTCCACTCCGGTACACGTTTCATATCCCAGGAAAGAGCCAAGTGGACAAAGACGAGTGGACAAGTGGACAAAGACAAGTGGACAAGTGGACAAGTGGTGCTACGTAGGTCCAATGGAGTGTCACTCAGCCATGAAATCCACGTCATGAGGCTGGTAGCAGCATCCTGAGTGGATTTAGGTACGATCATCCTCAGTGAAATAAGTCCCACAAAAAAAGAAACTTATGATATCACTTATCGAGGGAATGTAAAAATCGCTCCCCATGAACGGAATCCCCAAACAGAACAGAGTCACGCTTTTAGAAAACAGACTTATGCCTGCTTCAGGGGAAAGGTGAGGTGCGGTGACGCATAAAACTCGAGTTTGAAATGAGCACAGATACCCTTCCGAAAACCGAATATGGAATGGACACGACCTACTCCTTGCTCAATCAACTGGACTCACCAGACCCTGTTCATCGCACAAGTATCTATCCGACTAGTAAGCATCTTAAAAGCTAAGTCTTGATATCTCTGTGTAAGTGCATCAAGTGTGTGTAAAGCGGCCTAAAACCAGCAGGGAAAATCAGCTCAGACCCATTCTGAGGATACATTTCCAACACAAAGAAGAAACAAGCAGGGCAAAACAGAGAGAAATTCTTCCAAAATGCGTTCAGGGACTGGCATGCAACCAGGATTGACCACATCTACAGCCCCAGCGGCAGAAGACATAAGGCTGGACACTCTTGGGGCTGAGACGATTGGTGAGGTTGGGAAAGCAAATGCAGACCCTTGAAAGGAATCCTGCGTGCTCCCCATTCCATGGGTCCCAACTCTCCAGGTTCAACGCAATCTTCCGACAGCGAAAGCACTCATTGGAAACCCAGCGGATGCTACACCGTGGGATCGGGAAAGCTTTCTGAAACTCACCTCAGTTTTCCTCTCCTGGTGCTCGTGCTCTCCATTCAGGCCCCCTTACTAACAATCTCCCCACTTGGAGACTCGGCGCCTTTCCATGCCTCTTTCGTACCGTCTGCAATTTGTCCGCAGGATGAACTGCAAGAGGGGGAACCAATGAGAGACTCGCTGGAGGTGTTTGGTTGGGCACATGTCACTCTCATTTCCCATCACGAAGAAGAATTCACCAGCGGTTCAGCCTGCCACCGCGGATCGACAATAGGGCGTGAAGCCATCCAGCCGTGTTGCGTCCCACTCACAAAAAAGCGACTTGGGAAATGGAGCTCAGGGGCCCTGCACTTCCCAAACCTGCAGAGTTCTAAACGATAACTATCGCCCCAAAATATATTGAGCGCAGGCTACGAAGAGGCGCTGAACGCAAGGCAGAACTGCAGGAAACGGATGTCAACGGGTACATCGGAATGGCCCCGATAGCACATGAAAAGCGCCAGAACGTGGACAATGATGCGGTTGGCCAAAAAGGGCGTATGCGTTTTTTCCTGAATATATTCAGGAAAAAACGCTTACGCCCTTTTTGGCCAACCAAGCAACCTGGGAGAGCAAATCAGCACTACAAAGAAATCTCTCGCCCCCCCCCCCCGGGGCAAAAGGGCCAGGCGAAAAAAGTCTAAAAACCAGAAAGGCAGGACAGCCCACGGAGTCAAGGGAGCCTTGTTAAGCTGATGGGCGGGATGTCAATGGCCAACAGCCAATCTTCACAAGTGTATCCTCTTTCCCAAACCATGTAAAACACAGAACCACAGAGCATAGGGCACTTCCACACATGGGCGTTGACCTTGGGAAAATGAAAAAATCAACCAGACACAGGGACCCCAAAGTTGAGGGCTGCTGTCTTGACAAGAACCTCCACTCCGGTACACGTTTCATATCCCAGGAAAGAGCCAAGTGGACAAAGACGAGTGGACAAGTGGACAAAGACAAGTGGACAAGTGGACAAGTGGTGCTACGTAGGTCCAATGGAGTGTCACTCAGCCATGAAATCCACGTCATGAGGCTGGTAGCAGCATCCTGAGTGGATTTAGGTACGATCATCCTCAGTGAAATAAGTCCCACAAAAAAAGAAACTTATGATATCACTTATCGAGGGAATGTAAAAATCGCTCCCCATGAACGGAATCCCCAAACAGAACAGAGTCACGCTTTTAGAAAACACACTTATGCCTGCTTCAGGGGAAAGGTGAGGTGCGGTGACGCATAAAACTCGAGTTTGAAATGAGCACAGATACCCTTCCGAAAACCGAATATGGAATGGACACGACCTACTCCTTGCTCAATCAACTGGACTCACCAGACCCTGTTCATCGCACAAGTATCTATCCGACTAGTAAGCATCTTAAAAGCTAAGTCTTGATATCTCTGTGTAAGTGCATCAAGGGTGTGTAAAGCGGCCTAAAACCAGCAGGGAAAATCAGCTCAGACCCATTCTGAGGATACATTTCCAACACAAAGAAGAAACAAGCAGGGCAAAACAGAGAGAAATTCTTCCAAAATGCGTTCAGGGACTGGCATGCAACCAGGATTGACCACATCTACAGCCCCAGCGGCAGAAGACATAAGGCTGGACACTCTTGGGGCTGAGACGATTGGTGAGGTTGGGAAAGCAAATGCAGACCCTTGAAAGGAATCCTGCGTGCTCCCCATTCCATGGCTCCCAACTCTCCAGGTTCAACGCAATCTTCCGACAGCGAAAGCACTCATTGGAAACCCAGCGGATGCTACACCGTGGGATCGGGAAAGCTTTCTGAAACTCACCTCAGTTTTCCTCTCCTGGTGCTCGTGTTCTCCATTCAGGCCCCCTTACTAACAATCTCCCCACTTGGAGACTCGGCGCCTTTCCATGCCTCTTTCGTACCGTCTGCAATTTGTCCGCAGGATGAACTGCAAGAGGGGGAACCAATGAGAGACTCGCTGGAGGTGTTTGGTCGGGCACATGTCACTCTCATTTCCCATCACGAAGAAGAATTCACCAGCGGTTCAGCCTGCCACCGCGGATCGACAATAGGGCGTGAAGCCATCCAGCCGTGTTGCGTCCCACTCACAAAAAAGCGACTTGGGAAATGGAGCTCAGGGGCCCTGCACTTCCCAAACCTGCAGAGTTCTAAACGATAACTATCGCCCCAAAATATATTGAGCGCAGGCTACGAAGAGGCGCTGAACGCAAGGCAGAACTGCAGGAAACGGATGTCAACGGGTACATCGGAATGGCCCCGATAGCACATGAAAAGCGCCAGAACGTGGACAATGATGCGGTTGGCCAAAAAGGGCGTATGCGTTTTTTCCTGAATATATTCAGGAAAAAACGCATACGCCCTTTTTGGCCAACCAAGCAACCTGGGAGAGCAAATCAGCACTACAAAGAAATCTCTAGCCCCCCCCCCGGGGCAAAAGGGCCAGGCGAAAAAAGTCTAAAAACCAGAAAGGCAGGACAGGCCACGGAGTCAAGGGAGCCTTGTTAAGCTGATGGGCGGGATGTCAATGGCCAACAGCCAATCTTCACAAGTGTATCCTCTTTCCCAAACCATGTAAAACACAGAACCACAGAGCATAGGGCACTTCCACACATGGGCGTTGACCTTGGGAAAATGAAAAAATCAACCAGACACAGGGACCCCAAAGTTGAGGGCTGCTGTCTTGACAAGAACCTCCACTCCGGTACACGTTTCATATCCCAGGAAAGAGCCAAGTGGACAAAGACGAGTGGACAAGTGGACAAAGACAAGTGGACAAGTGGACAAGTGGTGCTACGTAGGTCCAATGGAGTGTCACTCAGCCATGAAATCCACGTCATGAGGCTGGTAGCAGCATCCTGAGTGGATTTAGGTACGATCATCCTCAGTGAAATAAGTCCCACAAAAAAAGAAACTTATGATATCACTTATCGAGGGAATGTAAAAATCGCTCCCCATGAACGGAATCCCCAAACAGAACAGAGTCACGCTTTTAGAAAACACACTTATGCCTGCTTCAGGGGAAAGGTGAGGTGCGGTGACGCATAAAACTCGAGTTTGAAATGAGCACAGATACCCTTCCGAAAACCGAATATGGAATGGACACGACCTACTCCTTGCTCAATCAACTGGACTCACCAGACCCTGTTCATCGCACAAGTATCTATCCGACTAGTAAGCATCTTCAAAGCTAAGTCTTGATATCTCTGTGTAAGTGCATCAAGGGTGTGTAAAGCGGCCTAAAACCAGCAGGGAAAATCAGCTCAGACCCATTCTGAGGATACATTTCCAACACAAAGAAGAAACAAGCAGGGCAAAACAGAGAGAAATTCTTCCAAAATGCGTTCAGGGACTGGCATGCAACCAGGATTGACCACATCTACAGCCCCAGCGGCAGAAGACATAAGGCTGGACACTCTTGGGGCTGAGACGATTGGTGAGGTTGGGAAAGCAAATGCAGACCCTTGAAAGGAATCCTGCGTGCTCCCCATTCCATGGCTCCCAACTCTCCAGGTTCAACGCAATCTTCCGACAGCGAAAGCACTCATTGGAAACCCAGCGGATGCTACACCGTGGGATCGGGAAAGCTTTCTGAAACTCACCTCAGTTTTCCTCTCCTGGTGCTCGTGTTCTCCATTCAGGCCCCCTTACTAACAATCTCCCCACTTGGAGACTCGGCGCCTTTCCATGCCTCTTTCGTACTGTCTGCAATTTGTCCGCAGGATGAACTGCAAGAGGGGGAACCAATGAGAGACTCGCTGGAGGTGTTTGGTCGGGCACATGTCACTCTCATTTCCCATCACGAAGAAGAATTCACCAGCGGTTAAGCCTGCAACCGCGGATCGACAATAGGGCGTGAAGCCATCCAGCCGTGTTGCGTCCCACTCACAAAAAAGCGACTTGGGAAATGGAGCTCAGGGGCACTGCACTTCCCAAACCTGCAGAGTTCTAAACGATAACTATCGCCCCAAAATATATTGAGGGCAGGCTACGAAGAGGCGCTGAACGCAAGGCAGAACTGCAGGAAACGGATGTCAACGGGTACATCGGAATGGCCCCGATAGCACATGAAAAGCGCCAGAACGTGGACAATGATGCGGTTGGCCAAAAAGGGCGTATGCGTTTTTTCCTGAATATATTCAGGAAAAAACGCATACGCCCTTTTTGGCCAACCAAGCAACCTGGGAGAGCAAATCAGCACTACAAAGAAATCTCTCGCCCCCCCCCCCGGGGCAAAAGGGCCAGGCGAAAAAAGTCTAAAAACCAGAAAGGCAGGACAGCCCACGGAGTCAAGGGAGCCTTGTTAAGCTGATGGGCGGGATGTCAATGGCCAACAGCCAATCTTCACAAGTGTATCCTCTTTCCCAAACCATGTAAAACACAGAACCACAGAGCATAGGGCACTTCCACACATGGGCGTTGACCTTGGGAAAATGAAAAAATCAACCAGACACAGGGACCCCAAAGTTGAGGGCTGCTGTCTTGACAAGAACCTCCACTCCGGTACACGTTTCATATCCCAGGAAAGAGCCAAGTGGACAAAGACGAGTGGACAAGTGGACAAAGACAAGTGGACAAGTGGACAAGTGGTGCTACGTAGGTCCAATGGAGTGTCACTCAGCCATGAAATCCACGTCATGAGGCTGGTAGCAGCATCCTGAGTGGATTTAGGTACGATCATCCTCAGTGAAATCAGTCCCACAAAAAAAGAAACTTATGATATCACTTATCGAGGGAATGTAAAAATCGCTCCCCATGAACGGAATCCCCAAACAGAACAGAGTCACGCTTTTAGAAAACACACTTATGCCTGCTTCAGGGGAAAGGTGAGGTGCGGTGACGCATAAAACTCGAGTTTGAAATGAGCACAGATACCCTTCCGAAAACCGAATATGGAATGGACACGACCTACTCCTTGCTCAATCAACTGGACTCACCAGACCCTGTTCATCGCACAAGTATCTATCCGACTAGTAAGCATCTTCAAAGCTAAGTCTTGATATCTCTGTGTAAGTGCATCAAGGGTGTGTAAAGCGGCCTAAAACCAGCAGGGAAAATCAGCTCAGACCCATTCTGAGGATACATTTCCAACACAAAGAAGAAACAAGCAGGGCAAAACAGAGAGAAATTCTTCCAAAATGCGTTCAGGGACTGGCATGCAACCAGGATTGACCACATCTACAGCCCCAGCGGCAGAAGACATAAGGCTGGACACTCTTGGGGCTGAGACGATTGGTGAGGTTGGGAAAGCAAATGCAGACCCTTGAAAGGAATCCTGCGTGCTCCCCATTCCATGGCTCCCAACTCTCCAGGTTCAACGCAATCTTCCGACAGCGAAAGCACTCATTGGAAACCCAGCGGATGCTACACCGTGGGATCGGGAAAGCTTTCTGAAACTCACCTCAGTTTTCCTCTCCTGGTGCTCGTGTTCTCCATTCAGGCCCCCTTACTAACAATCTCCCCACTTGGAGACTCGGCGCCTTTCCATGCCTCTTTCGTACCGTCTGCAATTTGTCCGCAGGATGAACTGCAAGAGGGGGAACCAATGAGAGACTCGCTGGAGGTGTTTGGTCGGGCACATGTCACTCTCATTTCCCATCACGAAGAAGAATTCACCAGCGGTTCAGCCTGCCACCGCGGATCGACAATAGGGCGTGAAGCCATCCAGCCGTGTTGCGTCCCACTCACAAAAAAGCGACTTGGGAAATGGAGCTCAGGGGCCCTGCACTTCCCAAACCTGCAGAGTTCTAAACGATAACTATCGCCCCAAAATATATTGAGCGCAGGCTACGAAGAGGCGCTGAACGCAAGGCAGAACTGCAGGAAACGGATGTCAACGGGTACATCGGAATGGCCCCGATAGCACATGAAAAGCGCCAGAACGTGGACAATGATGCGGTTGGCCAAAAAGGGCGTATGCGTTTTTTCCTGAATATATTCAGGAAAAAACGCATACGCCCTTTTTGGCCAACCAAGCAACCTGGGAGAGCAAATCAGCACTACAAAGAAATCTCTCGCCCCCCCCCGGGGCAAAAGGGCCAGGCGAAAAAAGTCTAAAAACCAGAAAGGCAGGACAGGCCACGGAGTCAAGGGAGCCTTGTTAAGCTGATGGGCGGGATGTCAATGGCCAACAGCCAATCTTCACAAGTGTATCCTCTTTCCCAAACCATGTAAAACACAGAACCACAGAGCATAGGGCACTTCCACACATGGGCGTTGACCTTGGGAAAATGAAAAAATCAACCAGACACAGGGACCCCAAAGTTGAGGGCTGCTGTCTTGACAAGAACCTCCACTCCGGTACACGTTTCATATCCCAGGAAAGAGCCAAGTGGACAAAGACGAGTGGACAAGTGGACAAAGACAAGTGGACAAGTGGACAAGTGGTGCTACGTAGGTCCAATGGAGTGTCACTCAGCCATGAAATCCACGTCATGAGGCTGGTAGCAGCATCCTGAGTGGATTTAGGTACGATCATCCTCAGTGAAATAAGTCCCACAAAAAAAGAAACTTATGATATCACTTATCGAGGGAATGTAAAAATCGCTCCCCATGAACGGAATCCCCAAACAGAACAGAGTCACGCTTTTAGAAAACACACTTATGCCTGCTTCAGGGGAAAGGTGAGGTGCGGTGACGCATAAAACTCGAGTTTGAAATGAGCACAGATACCCTTCCGAAAACCGAATATGGAATGGACACGACCTACTCCTTGCTCAATCAACTGGACTCACCAGACCCTGTTCATCGCACAAGTATCTATCCGACTAGTAAGCATCTTCAAAGCTAAGTCTTGATATCTCTGTGTAAGTGCATCAAGTGTGTGTAAAGCGGCCTAAAACCAGCAGGGAAAATCAGCTCAGACCCATTCTGAGGATACATTTCCAACACAAAGAAGAAACAAGCAGGGCAAAACAGAGAGAAATTCTTCCAAAATGCGTTCAGGGACTGGCATGCAACCAGGATTGACCACATCTACAGCCCCAGCGGCAGAAGACATAAGGCTGGACACTCTTGGGGCTGAGACGATTGGTGAGGTTGGGAAAGCAAATGCAGACCCTTGAAAGGAATCCTGCGTGCTCCCCATTCCATGGCTCCCAACTCTCCAGGTTCAACGCAATCTTCCGACAGCGAAAGCACTCATTGGAAACCCAGCGGATGCTACACCGTGGGATCGGGAAAGCTTTCTGAAACTCACCTCAGTTTTCCTCTCCTGGTGCTCGTGTTCTCCATTCAGGCCCCCTTACTAACAATCTCCCCACTTGGAGCCTCGGCGCCTTTCCATGCCTCTTTCGTACCGTCTGCAATTTGTCCGCAGGATGAACTGCAAGAGGGGGAACCAATGAGAGACTCGCTGGAGGTGTTTGGTCGGGCACATGTCACTCTCATTTCCCATCACGAAGAAGAATTCACCAGCGGTTAAGCCTGCAACCGCGGATCGACAATAGGGCGTGAAGCCATCCAGCCGTGTTGCGTCCCACTCACAAAAAAGCGACTTGGGAAATGGAGCTCAGGGGCCCTGCACTTCCCAAACCTGCAGAGTTCTAAACGATAACTATCGCCCCAAAATATATTGAGGGCAGGCTACGAAGAGGCGCTGAACGCAAGGCAGAACTGCAGGAAACGGATGTCAACGGGTACATCGGAATGGCCCCGATAGCACATGAAAAGCGCCAGAACGTGGACAATGATGCGGTTGGCCAAAAAGGGCGTATGCGTTTTTTCCTGAATATATTCAGGAAAAAACGCATACGCCCTTTTTGGCCAACCAAGCAACCTGGGAGAGCAAATCAGCACTACAAAGAAATCTCTCGCCCCCCCCCCCCCGGGGCAAAAGGGCCAGGCGAAAAAAGTCTAAAAACCAGAAAGGCAGGACAGCCCACGGAGTCAAGGGAGCCTTGTTAAGCTGATGGGCGGGATGTCAATGGCCAACAGCCAATCTTCACAAGTGTATCCTCTTTCCCAAACCATGTAAAACACAGAACCACAGAGCATAGGGCACTTCCACACATGGGCGTTGACCTTGGGAAAATGAAAAAATCAACCAGACACAGGGACCCCAAAGTTGAGGGCTGCTGTCTTGACAAGAACCTCCACTCCGGTACACGTTTCATATCCCAGGAAAGAGCCAAGTGGACAAAGACGAGTGGACAAGTGGACAAAGACAAGTGGACAAGTGGACAAGTGGTGCTACGTAGGTCCAATGGAGTGTCACTCAGCCATGAAATCCACGTCATGAGGCTGGTAGCAGCATCCTGAGTGGATTTAGGTACGATCATCCTCAGTGAAATAAGTCCCACAAAAAAAGAAACTTATGATATCACTTATCGAGGGAATGTAAAAATCGCTCCCCATGAACGGAATCCCCAAACAGAACAGAGTCACGCTTTTAGAAAACACACTTATGCCTGCTTCAGGGGAAAGGTGAGGTGCGGTGACGCATAAAACTCGAGTTTGAAATGAGCACAGATACCCTTCCGAAAACCGAATATGGAATGGACACGACCTACTCCTTGCTCAATCAACTGGACTCACCAGACCCTGTTCATCGCACAAGTATCTATCCGACTAGTAAGCATCTTAAAAGCTAAGTCTTGATATCTCTGTGTAAGTGCATCAAGGGTGTGTAAAGCGGCCTAAAACCAGCAGGGAAAATCAGCTCAGACCCATTCTGAGGATACATTTCCAACACAAAGAAGAAACAAGCAGGGCAAAACAGAGAGAAATTCTTCCAAAATGCGTTCAGGGACTGGCATGCAACCAGGATTGACCACATCTACAGCCCCCGCGGCAGAAGACATAAGGCTGGACACTCTTGGGGCTGAGACGATTGGTGAGGTTGGGAAAGCAAATGCAGACCCTTGAAAGGAATCCTGCGTGCTCCCCATTCCATGGCTCCCAACTCTCCAGGTTCAACGCAATCTTCCGACAGCGAAAGCACTCATTGGAAACCCAGCGGATGCTACACCGTGGGATCGGGAAAGCTTTCTGAAACTCACCTCAGTTTTCCTCTCCTGGTGCTCGTGTTCTCCATTCAGGCCCCCTTACTAACAATCTCCCCACTTGGAGACTCGGCGCCTTTCCATGCCTCTTTCGTACCGTCTGCAATTTGTCCGCAGGATGAACTGCAAGAGGGGGAACCAATGAGAGACTCGCTGGAGGTGTTTGGTCGGGCACATGTCACTCTCATTTCCCATCACGAAGAAGAATTCACCAGCGGTTCAGCCTGCCACCGCGGATCGACAATAGGGCGTGAAGCCATCCAGCCGTGTTGCGTCCCACTCACAAAAAAGCGACTTGGGAAATGGAGCTCAGGGGCCCTGCACTTCCCAAACCTGCAGAGTTCTAAACGATAACTATCGCCCCAAAATATATTGAGGTCAGGCTACGAAGAGGCGCTGAACGCAAGGCAGAACTGCAGGAAACGGATGTCAACGGGTACATCGGAATGGCCCCGATAGCACATGAAAAGCGCCAGAACGTGGACAATGATGCGGTTGGTCAAAAAGGGCGTATGCGTTTTTTCCTGAATATATTCAGGAAAAAACGCATACGCCCTTTTTGGCCAACCAAGCAACCTGGGAGAGCAAAGCAGCACTACAAAGAAATCTCTCGCCCCCCCCCCCCCGGGGCAAAAGGGCCAGGCGAAAAAAGTCTAAAAACCAGAAAGGCAGGACAGCCCACGGAGTCAAGGGAGCCTTGTTAAGCTGATGGGCGGGATGTCAATGGCCAACAGCCAATCTTCACAAGTGTATCCTCTTTCCCAAACCATGTAAAACACAGAACCACAGAGCATAGGGCACTTCCACACATGGGCGTTGACCTTGGGAAAATGAAAAAATCAACCAGACACAGGGACCCCAAAGTTGAGGGCTGCTGTCTTGACAAGAACCTCCACTCCGGTACACGTTTCATATCCCAGGAAAGAGCCAAGTGGACAAAGACGAGTGGACAAGTGGACAAAGACAAGTGGACAAGTGGACAAGTGGTGCTACGTAGGTCCAATGGAGTGTCACTCAGCCATGAAATCCACGTCATGAGGCTGGTAGCAGCATCCTGAGTGGATTTAGGTACGATCATCCTCAGTGAAATCAGTCCCAGAAAAAAAGAAACTTATGATATCACTTATCGAGGGAATGTAAAAATCGCTCCCCATGAACGGAATCCCCAAACAGAACAGAGTCACGCTTTTAGAAAACACACTTATGCCTGCTTCAGGGGAAAGGTGAGGTGCGGTGACGCATAAAACTCGAGTTTGAAATGAGCACAGATACCCTTCCGAAAACCGAATATGGAATGGACACGACCTACTCCTTGCTCAATCAACTGGACTCACCAGACCCTGTTCATCGCACAAGTATCTATCCGACTAGTAAGCATCTTAAAAGCTAAGTCTTGATATCTCTGTGTAAGTGCATCAAGGGTGTGTAAAGCGGCCTAAAACCAGCAGGGAAAATCAGCTCAGACCCATTCTGAGGATACATTTCCAACACAAAGAAGAAACAAGCAGGGCAAAACAGAGAGAAGTTCTTCCAAAATGCGTTCAGGGACTGGCATGCAACCAGGATTGACCACATCTACAGCCCCAGCGGCAGAAGACATAAGGCTGGACACTCTTGGGGCTGAGACGATTGGTGAGGTTGGGAAAGCAAATGCAGACCCTTGAAAGGAATCCGTCGTGCTCCCCATTCCATGGCTCCCAACTCTCCAGGTTCAACGCAATCTTCCGACAGCGAAAGCACTCATTGGAAACCCAGCGGATGCTACACCGTGGGATCGGGAAAGCTTTCTGAAACTCACCTCAGTTTTCCTCTCCTGGTGCTCGTGTTCTCCATTCAGGCCCCCTTACTAACAATCTCCCCACTTGGAGACTCGGCGCCTTTCCATGCCTCTTTCGTACCGTCTGCAATTTGTCCGCAGGATGAACTGCAAGAGGGGGAACCAATGAGAGACTCGCTGGAGGTGTTTGGTCGGGCACATGTCACTCTCATTTCCCATCACGAAGAAGAATTCACCAGCGGTTCAGCCTGCCACCGCGGATCGACAATAGGGCGTGAAGCCATCCAGCCGTGTTGCGTCCCACTCACAAAAAAGCGACTTGGGAAATGGAGCTCAGGGGCCCTGCACTTCCCAAACCTGCAGAGTTCTAAACGATAACTATCGCCCCAAAATATATTGAGGTCAGGCTACGAAGAGGCGCTGAACGCAAGGCAGAACTGCAGGAAACGGATGTCAACGGGTACATCGGAATGGCCCCGATAGCACATGAAAAGCGCCAGAACGTGGACAATGATGCGGTTGGCCAAAAAGGGCGTATGCGTTTTTTCCTGAATATATTCAGGAAAAAACGCATACGCCCTTTTTGGCCAACCAAGCAACCTGGGAGAGCAAATCAGCACTACAAAGAAATCTCTCGCCCCCCCCCCCCGGGGCAAAAGGGCCAGGCGAAAAAAGTCTAAAAACCAGAAAGGCAGGACAGCCCACGGAGTCAAGGGAGCCTTGTTAAGCTGATGGGCGGGATGTCAATGGCCAACAGCCAATCTTCACAAGTGTATCCTCTTTCCCAAACCATGTAAAACACAGAACCACAGAGCATAGGGCACTTCCACACATGGGCGTTGACCTTGGGAAAATGAAAAAATCAACCAGACACAGGGACCCCAAAGTTGAGGGCTGCTGTCTTGACAAGAACCTCCACTCCGGTACACGTTTCATATCCCAGGAAAGAGCCAAGTGGACAAAGACGAGTGGACAAGTGGACAAAGACAAGTGGACAAGTGGACAAGTGGTGCTACGTAGGTCCAATGGAGTGTCACTCAGCCATGAAATCCACGTCATGAGGCTGGTAGCAGCATCCTGAGTGGATTTAGGTACGATCATCCTCAGTGAAATAAGTCCCACAAAAAAAGAAACTTATGATATCACTTATCGAGGGAATGTAAAAATCGCTCCCCATGAACGGAATCCCCAAACAGAACAGAGTCACGCTTTTAGAAAACACACTTATGCCTGCTTCAGGGGAAAGGTGAGGTGCGGTGACGCATAAAACTCGAGTTTGAAATGAGCACAGATACCCTTCCGAAAACCGAATATGGAATGGACACGACCTACTCCTTGCTCAATCAACTGGACTCACCAGACCCTGTTCATCGCACAAGTATCTATCCGACTAGTAAGCATCTTAAAAGCTAAGTCTTGATATCTCTGTGTAAGTGCATCAAGTGTGTGTAAAGCGGCCTAAAACCAGCAGGGAAAATCAGCTCAGACCCATTCTGAGGATACATTTCCAACACAAAGAAGAAACAAGCAGGGCAAAACAGAGAGAAATTCTTCCAAAATGCGTTCAGGGACTGGCATGCAACCAGGATTGACCACATCTACAGCCCCCGCGGCAGAAGACATAAGGCTGGACACTCTTGGGGCTGAGACGATTGGTGAGGTTGGTAAAGCAAATGCAGACCCTTGAAAGGAATCCTGCGTGCTCCCCATTCCATGGCTCCCAACTCTCCAGGTTCAACGCAATCTTCCGACAGCGAAAGCACTCATTGGAAACCCAGCGGATGCTACACCGTGGGATCGGGAAAGCTTTCTGAAACTCACCTCAGTTTTCCTCTCCTGGTGCTCGTGTTCTCCATTCAGGCCCCCTTACTAACAATCTCCCCACTTGGAGACTCGGCGCCTTTCCATGCCTCTTTCGTACCGTCTGCAATTTGTCCGCAGGATGAACTGCAAGAGGGGGAACCAATGAGAGACTCGCTGGAGGTGTTTGGTCGGGCACATGTCACTCTCATTTCTCATCACGAAGAAGAATTCACCAGCGGTTCAGCCTGCCACCGCGGATCGACAATAGGGCGTGAAGCCATCCAGCCGTGTTGCGTCCCACTCACAAAAAAGCGACTTGGGAAATGGAGCTCAGGGGCCCTGCACTTCCCAAACCTGCAGAGTTCTAAACGATAACTATCGCCCCAAAATATATTGAGGTCAGGCTACGAAGAGGCGCTGAACGCAAGGCAGAACTGCAGGAAACGGATGTCAACGGGTACATCGGAATGGCCCCGATAGCACATGAAAAGCGCCAGAACGTGGACAATGATGCGGTTGGCCAAAAAGGGCGTATGCGTTTTTTCCTGAATATATTCAGGAAAAAACGCATACGCCCTTTTTGGCCAACCAAGCAACCTGGGAGAGCAAATCAGCACTACAAAGAAATCTCTCGCCCCCCCCCCCCGGGGCAAAAGGGCCAGGCGAAAAAAGTCTAAAAACCAGAAAGGCAGGACAGCCCACGGAGTCAAGGGAGCCTTGTTAAGCTGATGGGCGGGATGTCAATGGCCAACAGCCAATCTTCACAAGTGTATCCTCTTTCCCAAACCATGTAAAACACAGAACCACAGAGCATAGGGCACTTCCACACATGGGCGTTGACCTTGGGAAAATGAAAAAATCAACCAGACACAGGGACCCCAAAGTTGAGGGCTGCTGTCTTGACAAGAACCTCCACTCCGGTACACGTTTCATATCCCAGGAAAGAGCCAAGTGGACAAAGACGAGTGGACAAGTGGACAAAGACAAGTGGACAAGTGGACAAGTGGTGCTACGTAGGTCCAATGGAGTGTCACTCAGCCATGAAATCCACGTCATGAGGCTGGTAGCAGCATCCTGAGTGGATTTAGGTACGATCATCCTCAGTGAAATCAGTCCCACAAAAAAAGAAACTTATGATATCACTTATCGAGGGAATGTAAAAATCGCTCCCCATGAACGGAATCCCCAAACAGAACAGAGTCACGCTTTTAGAAAACACACTTATGCCTGCTTCAGGGGAAAGGTGAGGTGCGGTGACGCATAAAACTCGAGTTTGAAATGAGCACAGATACCCTTCCGAAAACCGAATATGGAATGGACACGACCTACTCCTTGCTCAATCAACTGGACTCACCAGACCCTGTTCATCGCACAAGTATCTATCCGACTAGTAAGCATCTTAAAAGCTAAGTCTTGATATCTCTGTGTAAGTGCATCAAGGGTGTGTAAAGCGGCCTAAAACCAGCAGGGAAAATCAGCTCAGACCCATTCTGAGGATACATTTCCAACACAAAGAAGAAACAAGCAGGGCAAAACAGAGAGAAATTCTTCCAAAATGCGTTCAGGGACTGGCATGCAACCAGGATTGACCACATCTACAGCCCCCGCGGCAGAAGACATAAGGCTGGACACTCTTGGGGCTGAGACGATTGGTGAGGTTGGGAAAGCAAATGCAGACCCTTGAAAGGAATCCTGCGTGCTCCCCATTCCATGGCTCCCAACTCTCCAGGTTCAACGCAATCTTCCGACAGCGAAAGCACTCATTGGAAACCCAGCGGATGCTACACCGTGGGATCGGGAAAGCTTTCTGAAACTCACCTCAGTTTTCCTCTCCTGGTGCTCGTGTTCTCCATTCAGGCCCCCTTACTAACAATCTCCCCACTTGGAGACTCGGCGCCTTTCCATGCCTCTTTCGTACCGTCTGCAATTTGTCCGCAGGATGAACTGCAAGAGGGGGAACCAATGAGAGACTCGCTGGAGGTGTTTGGTCGGGCACATGTCACTCTCATTTCCCATCACGAAGAAGAATTCACCAGCGGTTCAGCCTGCCACCGCGGATCGACAATAGGGCGTGAAGCCATCCAGCCGTGTTGCGTCCCACTCACAAAAAAGCGACTTGGGAAATGGAGCTCAGGGGCCCTGCACTTCCCAAACCTGCAGAGTTCTAAACGATAACTATCGCCCCAAAATATATTGAGGTCAGGCTACGAAGAGGCGCTGAACGCAAGGCAGAACTGCAGGAAACGGATGTCAACGGGTACATCGGAATGGCCCCGATAGCACATGAAAAGCGCCAGAACGTGGACAATGATGCGGTTGGCCAAAAAGGGCGTATGCGTTTTTTCCTGAATATATTCAGGAAAAAACGCATACGCCCTTTTTGGCCAACCAAGCAACCTGGGAGAGCAAATCAGCACTACAAAGAAATCTCTCGCCCCCCCCCCCCCGGGGCAAAAGGGCCAGGCGAAAAAAGTCTAAAAACCAGAAAGGCAGGACAGCCCACGGAGTCAAGGGAGCCTTGTTAAGCTGATGGGCGGGATGTCAATGGCCAACAGCCAATCTTCACAAGTGTATCCTCTTTCCCAAACCATGTAAAACACAGAACCACAGAGCATAGGGCACTTCCACACATGGGCGTTGACCTTGGGAAAATGAAAAAATCAACCAGACACAGGGACCCCAAAGTTGAGGGCTGCTGTCTTGACAAGAACCTCCACTCCGGTACACGTTTCATATCCCAGGAAAGAGCCAAGTGGACAAAGACGAGTGGACAAGTGGACAAAGACAAGTGGACAAGTGGACAAGTGGTGCTACGTAGGTCCAATGGAGTGTCACTCAGCCATGAAATCCACGTCATGAGGCTGGTAGCAGCATCCTGAGTGGATTTAGGTACGATCATCCTCAGTGAAATCAGTCCCACAAAAAAAGAAACTTATGATATCACTTATCGAGGGAATGTAAAAATCGCTCCCCATGAACGGAATCCCCAAACAGAACAGAGTCACGCTTTTAGAAAACACACTTATGCCTGCTTCAGGGGAAAGGTGAGGTGCGGTGACGCATAAAACTCGAGTTTGAAATGAGCACAGATACCCTTCCGAAAACCGAATATGGAATGGACACGACCTACTCCTTGCTCAATCAACTGGACTCACCAGACCCTGTTCATCGCACAAGTATCTATCCGACTAGTAAGCATCTTAAAAGCTAAGTCTTGATATCTCTGTGTAAGTGCATCAAGGGTGTGTAAAGCGGCCTAAAACCAGCAGGGAAAATCAGCTCAGACCCATTCTGAGGATACATTTCCAACACAAAGAAGAAACAAGCAGGGCAAAACAGAGAGAAATTCTTCCAAAATGCGTTCAGGGACTGGCATGCAACCAGGATTGACCACATCTACAGCCCCCGCGGCAGAAGACATAAGGCTGGACACTCTTGGGGCTGAGACGATTGGTGAGGTTGGGAAAGCAAATGCAGACCCTTGAAAGGAATCCTGCGTGCTCCCCATTCCATGGCTCCCAACTCTCCAGGTTCAACGCAATCTTCCGACAGCGAAAGCACTCATTGGAAACCCAGCGGATGCTACACCGTGGGATCGGGAAAGCTTTCTGAAACTCACCTCAGTTTTCCTCTCCTGGTGCTCGTGTTCTCCATTCAGGCCCCCTTACTAACAATCTCCCCACTTGGAGACTCGGCGCCTTTCCATGCCTCTTTCGTACCGTCTGCAATTTGTCCGCAGGATGAACTGCAAGAGGGGGAACCAATGAGAGACTCGCTGGAGGTGTTTGGTCGGGCACATGTCACTCTCATTTCCCATCACGAAGAAGAATTCACCAGCGGTTCAGCCTGCCACCGCGGATCGACAATAGGGCGTGAAGCCATCCAGCCGTGTTGCGTCCCACTCACAAAAAAGCGACTTGGGAAATGGAGCTCAGGGGCCCTGCACTTCCCAAACCTGCAGAGTTCTAAACGATAACTATCGCCCCAAAATATATTGAGGGCAGGCTACGAAGAGGCGCTGAACGCAAGGCAGAACTGCAGGAAACGGATGTCAACGGGTACATCGGAATGGCCCCGATAGCACATGAAAAGCGCCAGAACGTGGACAATGATGCGGTTGGCCAAAAAGGGCGTATGCGTTTTTTCCTGAATATATTCAGGAAAAAACGCATACGCCCTTTTTGGCCAACCAAGCAACCTGGGAGAGCAAATCAGCACTACAAAGAAATCTCTCGCCCCCCCCCCCCCCGGGGCAAAAGGGCCAGGCGAAAAAAGTCTAAAAACCAGAAAGGCAGGACAGCCCACGGAGTCAAGGGAGCCTTGTTAAGCTGATGGGCGGGATGTCAATGGCCAACAGCCAATCTTCACAAGTGTATCCTCTTTCCCAAACCATGTAAAACACAGAACCACAGAGCATAGGGCACTTCCACACATGGGCGTTGACCTTGGGAAAATGAAAAAATCAACCAGACACAGGGACCCCAAAGTTGAGGGCTGCTGTCTTGACAAGAACCTCCACTCCGGTACACGTTTCATATCCCAGGAAAGAGCCAAGTGGACAAAGACGAGTGGACAAGTGGACAAAGACAAGTGGACAAGTGGACAAGTGGTGCTACGTAGGTCCAATGGAGTGTCACTCAGCCATGAAATCCACGTCATGAGGCTGGTAGCAGCATCCTGAGTGGATTTAGGTACGATCATCCTCAGTGAAATAAGTCCCACAAAAAAAGAAACTTATGATATCACTTATCGAGGGAATGTAAAAATCGCTCCCCATGAACGGAATCCCCAAACAGAACAGAGTCACGCTTTTAGAAAACACACTTATGCCTGCTTCAGGGGAAAGGTGAGGTGCGGTGACGCATAAAACTCGAGTTTGAAATGAGCACAGATACCCTTCCGAAAACCGAATATGGAATGGACACGACCTACTCCTTGCTCAATCAACTGGACTCACCAGACCCTGTTCATCGCACAAGTATCTATCCGACTAGTAAGCATCTTAAAAGCTAAGTCTTGATATCTCTGTGTAAGTGCATCAAGGGTGTGTAAAGCGGCCTAAAACCAGCAGGGAAAATCAGCTCAGACCCATTCTGAGGATACATTTCCAACACAAAGAAGAAACAAGCAGGGCAAAACAGAGAGAAATTCTTCCAAAATGCGTTCAGGGACTGGCATGCAACCAGGATTGACCACATCTACAGCCCCCGCGGCAGAAGACATAAGGCTGGACACTCTTGGGGCTGAGACGATTGGTGAGGTTGGGAAAGCAAATGCAGACCCTTGAAAGGAATCCTGCGTGCTCCCCATTCCATGGCTCCCAACTCTCCAGGTTCAACGCAATCTTCCGACAGCGAAAGCACTCATTGGAAACCCAGCGGATGCTACACCGTGGGATCGGGAAAGCTTTCTGAAACTCACCTCAGTTTTCCTCTCCTGGTGCTCGTGTTCTCCATTCAGGCCCCCTTACTAACAATCTCCCCACTTGGAGACTCGGCGCCTTTCCATGCCTCTTTCGTACCGTCTGCAATTTGTCCGCAGGATGAACTGCAAGAGGGGGAACCAATGAGAGACTCGCTGGAGGTGTTTGGTCGGGCACATGTCACTCTCATTTCCCATCACGAAGAAGAATTCACCAGCGGTTCAGCCTGCCACCGCGGATCGACAATAGGGCGTGAAGCCATCCAGCCGTGTTGCGTCCCACTCACAAAAAAGCGACTTGGGAAATGGAGCTCAGGGGCCCTGCACTTCCCAAACCTGCAGAGTTCTAAACGATAACTATCGCCCCAAAATATATTGAGGTCAGGCTACGAAGAGGCGCTGAACGCAAGGCAGAACTGCAGGAAACGGATGTCAACGGGTACATCGGAATGGCCCCGATAGCACATGAAAAGCGCCAGAACGTGGACAATGATGCGGTTGGTCAAAAAGGGCGTATGCGTTTTTTCCTGAATATATTCAGGAAAAAACGCATACGCCCTTTTTGGCCAACCAAGCAACCTGGGAGAGCAAATCAGCACTACAAAGAAATCTCTCGCCCCCCCCCCGGGGCAAAAGGGCCAGGCGAAAAAAGTCTAAAAACCAGAAAGGCAGGACAGCCCACGGAGTCAAGGGAGCCTTGTTAAGCTGATGGGCGGGATGTCAATGGCCAACAGCCAATCTTCACAAGTGTATCCTCTTTCCCAAACCATGTAAAACACAGAACCACAGAGCATAGGGCACTTCCACACATGGGCGTTGACCTTGGGAAAATGAAAAAATCAACCAGACACAGGGACCCCAAAGTTGAGGGCTGCTGTCTTGACAAGAACCTCCACTCCGGTACACGTTTCATATCCCAGGAAAGAGCCAAGTGGACAAAGACGAGTGGACAAGTGGACAAAGACAAGTGGACAAGTGGACAAGTGGTGCTACGTAGGTCCAATGGAGTGTCACTCAGCCATGAAATCCACGTCATGAGGCTGGTAGCAGCATCCTGAGTGGATTTAGGTACGATCATCCTCAGTGAAATCAGTCCCACAAAAAAAGAAACTTATGATATCACTTATCGAGGGAATGTAAAAATCGCTCCCCATGAACGGAATCCCCAAACAGAACAGAGTCACGCTTTTAGAAAACACACTTATGCCTGCTTCAGGGGAAAGGTGAGGTGCGGTGACGCATAAAACTCGAGTTTGAAATGAGCACAGATACCCTTCCGAAAACCGAATATGGAATGGACACGACCTACTCCTTGCTCAATCAACTGGACTCACCAGACCCTGTTCATCGCACAAGTATCTATCCGACTAGTAAGCATCTTAAAAGCTAAGTCTTGATATCTCTGTGTAAGTGCATCAAGGGTGTGTAAAGCGGCCTAAAACCAGCAGGGAAAATCAGCTCAGACCCATTCTGAGGATACATTTCCAACACAAAGAAGAAACAAGCAGGGCAAAACAGAGAGAAGTTCTTCCAAAATGCGTTCAGGGACTGGCATGCAACCAGGATTGACCACATCTACAGCCCCAGCGGCAGAAGACATAAGGCTGGACACTCTTGGGGCTGAGACGATTGGTGAGGTTGGGAAAGCAAATGCAGACCCTTGAAAGGAATCCGTCGTGCTCCCCATTCCATGGCTCCCAACTCTCCAGGTTCAACGCAATCTTCCGACAGCGAAAGCACTCATTGGAAACCCAGCGGATGCTACACCGTGGGATCGGGAAAGCTTTCTGAAACTCACCTCAGTTTTCCTCTCCTGGTGCTCGTGTTCTCCATTCAGGCCCCCTTACTAACAATCTCCCCACTTGGAGACTCGGCGCCTTTCCATGCCTCTTTCGTACCGTCTGCAATTTGTCCGCAGGATGAACTGCAAGAGGGGGAACCAATGAGAGACTCGCTGGAGGTGTTTGGTCGGGCACATGTCACTCTCATTTCCCATCACGAAGAAGAATTCACCAGCGGTTCAGCCTGCCACCGCGGATCGACAATAGGGCGTGAAGCCATCCAGCCGTGTTGCGTCCCACTCACAAAAAAGCGACTTGGGAAATGGAGCTCAGGGGCCCTGCACTTCCCAAACCTGCAGAGTTCTAAACGATAACTATCGCCCCAAAATATATTGAGGTCAGGCTACGAAGAGGCGCTGAACGCAAGGCAGAACTGCAGGAAACGGATGTCAACGGGTACATCGGAATGGCCCCGATAGCACATGAAAAGCGCCAGAACGTGGACAATGATGCGGTTGGCCAAAAAGGGCGTATGCGTTTTTTCCTGAATATATTCAGGAAAAAACGCATACGCCCTTTTTGGCCAACCAAGCAACCTGGGAGAGCAAATCAGCACTACAAAGAAATCTCTCGCCCCCCCCCCCCGGGGCAAAAGGGCCAGGCGAAAAAAGTCTAAAAACCAGAAAGGCAGGACAGCCCACGGAGTCAAGGGAGCCTTGTTAAGCTGATGGGCGGGATGTCAATGGCCAACAGCCAATCTTCACAAGTGTATCCTCTTTCCCAAACCATGTAAAACACAGAACCACAGAGCATAGGGCACTTCCACACATGGGCGTTGACCTTGGGAAAATGAAAAAATCAACCAGACACAGGGACCCCAAAGTTGAGGGCTGCTGTCTTGACAAGAACCTCCACTCCGGTACACGTTTCATATCCCAGGAAAGAGCCAAGTGGACAAAGACGAGTGGACAAGTGGACAAAGACAAGTGGACAAGTGGACAAGTGGTGCTACGTAGGTCCAATGGAGTGTCACTCAGCCATGAAATCCACGTCATGAGGCTGGTAGCAGCATCCTGAGTGGATTTAGGTACGATCATCCTCAGTGAAATAAGTCCCACAAAAAAAGAAACTTATGATATCACTTATCGAGGGAATGTAAAAATCGCTCCCCATGAACGGAATCCCCAAACAGAACAGAGTCACGCTTTTAGAAAACACACTTATGCCTGCTTCAGGGGAAAGGTGAGGTGGGGTGACGCATAAAACTCGAGTTTGAAATGAGCACAGATACCCTTCCGAAAACCGAATATGGAATGGACACGACCTACTCCTTGCTCAATCAACTGGACTCACCAGACCCTGTTCATCGCACAAGTATCTATCCGACTAGTAAGCATCTTAAAAGCTAAGTCTTGATATCTCTGTGTAAGTGCATCAAGTGTGTGTAAAGCGGCCTAAAACCAGCAGGGAAAATCAGCTCAGACCCATTCTGAGGATACATTTCCAACACAAAGAAGAAACAAGCAGGGCAAAACAGAGAGAAATTCTTCCAAAATGCGTTCAGGGACTGGCATGCAACCAGGATTGACCACATCTACAGCCCCCGCGGCAGAAGACATAAGGCTGGACACTCTTGGGGCTGAGACGATTGGTGAGGTTGGTAAAGCAAATGCAGACCCTTGAAAGGAATCCTGCGTGCTCCCCATTCCATGGCTCCCAACTCTCCAGGTTCAACGCAATCTTCCGACAGCGAAAGCACTCATTGGAAACCCAGCGGATGCTACACCGTGGGATCGGGAAAGCTTTCTGAAACTCACCTCAGTTTTCCTCTCCTGGTGCTCGTGTTCTCCATTCAGGCCCCCTTACTAACAATCTCCCCACTTGGAGACTCGGCGCCTTTCCATGCCTCTTTCGTACCGTCTGCAATTTGTCCGCAGGATGAACTGCAAGAGGGGGAACCAATGAGAGACTCGCTGGAGGTGTTTGGTCGGGCACATGTCACTCTCATTTCTCATCACGAAGAAGAATTCACCAGCGGTTCAGCCTGCCACCGCGGATCGACAATAGGGCGTGAAGCCATCCAGCCGTGTTGCGTCCCACTCACAAAAAAGCGACTTGGGAAATGGAGCTCAGGGGCCCTGCACTTCCCAAACCTGCAGAGTTCTAAACGATAACTATCGCCCCAAAATATATTGAGGTCAGGCTACGAAGAGGCGCTGAACGCAAGGCAGAACTGCAGGAAACGGATGTCAACGGGTACATCGGAATGGCCCCGATAGCACATGAAAAGCGCCAGAACGTGGACAATGATGCGGTTGGCCAAAAAGGGCGTATGCGTTTTTTCCTGAATATATTCAGGAAAAAACGCATACGCCCTTTTTGGCCAACCAAGCAACCTGGGAGAGCAAATCAGCACTACAAAGAAATCTCTCGCCCCCCCCCCCCGGGGCAAAAGGGCCAGGCGAAAAAAGTCTAAAAACCAGAAAGGCAGGACAGCCCACGGAGTCAAGGGAGCCTTGTTAAGCTGATGGGCGGGATGTCAATGGCCAACAGCCAATCTTCACAAGTGTATCCTCTTTCCCAAACCATGTAAAACACAGAACCACAGAGCATAGGGCACTTCCACACATGGGCGTTGACCTTGGGAAAATGAAAAAATCAACCAGACACAGGGACCCCAAAGTTGAGGGCTGCTGTCTTGACAAGAACCTCCACTCCGGTACACGTTTCATATCCCAGGAAAGAGCCAAGTGGACAAAGACGAGTGGACAAGTGGACAAAGACAAGTGGACAAGTGGACAAGTGGTGCTACGTAGGTCCAATGGAGTGTCACTCAGCCATGAAATCCACGTCATGAGGCTGGTAGCAGCATCCTGAGTGGATTTAGGTACGATCATCCTCAGTGAAATCAGTCCCACAAAAAAAGAAACTTATGATATCACTTATCGAGGGAATGTAAAAATCGCTCCCCATGAACGGAATCCCCAAACAGAACAGAGTCACGCTTTTAGAAAACACACTTATGCCTGCTTCAGGGGAAAGGTGAGGTGCGGTGACGCATAAAACTCGAGTTTGAAATGAGCACAGATACCCTTCCGAAAACCGAATATGGAATGGACACGACCTACTCCTTGCTCAATCAACTGGACTCACCAGACCCTGTTCATCGCACAAGTATCTATCCGACTAGTAAGCATCTTAAAAGCTAAGTCTTGATATCTCTGTGTAAGTGCATCAAGGGTGTGTAAAGCGGCCTAAAACCAGCAGGGAAAATCAGCTCAGACCCATTCTGAGGATACATTTCCAACACAAAGAAGAAACAAGCAGGGCAAAACAGAGAGAAATTCTTCCAAAATGCGTTCAGGGACTGGCATGCAACCAGGATTGACCACATCTACAGCCCCCGCGGCAGAAGACATAAGGCTGGACACTCTTGGGGCTGAGACGATTGGTGAGGTTGGGAAAGCAAATGCAGACCCTTGAAAGGAATCCTGCGTGCTCCCCATTCCATGGCTCCCAACTCTCCAGGTTCAACGCAATCTTCCGACAGCGAAAGCACTCATTGGAAACCCAGCGGATGCTACACCGTGGGATCGGGAAAGCTTTCTGAAACTCACCTCAGTTTTCCTCTCCTGGTGCTCGTGTTCTCCATTCAGGCCCCCTTACTAACAATCTCCCCACTTGGAGACTCGGCGCCTTTCCATGCCTCTTTCGTACCGTCTGCAATTTGTCCGCAGGATGAACTGCAAGAGGGGGAACCAATGAGAGACTCGCTGGAGGTGTTTGGTCGGGCACATGTCACTCTCATTTCCCATCACGAAGAAGAATTCACCAGCGGTTCAGCCTGCCACCGCGGATCGACAATAGGGCGTGAAGCCATCCAGCCGTGTTGCGTCCCACTCACAAAAAAGCGACTTGGGAAATGGAGCTCAGGGGCCCTGCACTTCCCAAACCTGCAGAGTTCTAAATGATAACTATCGCCCCAAAATATATTGAGGTCAGGCTACGAAGAGGCGCTGAACGCAAGGCAGAACTGCAGGAAACGGATGTCAACGGGTACATCGGAATGGCCCCGATAGCACATGAAAAGCGCCAGAACGTGGACAATGATGCGGTTGGCCAAAAAGGGCGTATGCGTTTTTTCCTGAATATATTCAGGAAAAAACGCATACGCCCTTTTTGGCCAACCAAGCAACCTGGGAGAGCAAATCAGCACTACAAAGAAATCTCTCGCCCCCCCCCCCCGGGGCAAAAGGGCCAGGCGAAAAAAGTCTAAAAACCAGAAAGGCAGGACAGCCCACGGAGTCAAGGGAGCCTTGTTAAGCTGATGGGCGGGATGTCAATGGCCAACAGCCAATCTTCACAAGTGTATCCTCTTTCCCAAACCATGTAAAACACAGAACCACAGAGCATAGGGCACTTCCACACATGGGCGTTGACCTTGGGAAAATGAAAAAATCAACCAGACACAGGGACCCCAAAGTTGAGGGCTGCTGTCTTGACAAGAACCTCCACTCCGGTACACGTTTCATATCCCAGGAAAGAGCCAAGTGGACAAAGACGAGTGGACAAGTGGACAAAGACAAGTGGACAAGTGGACAAGTGGTGCTACGTAGGTCCAATGGAGTGTCACTCAGCCATGAAATCCACGTCATGAGGCTGGTAGCAGCATCCTGAGTGGATTTAGGTACGATCATCCTCAGTGAAATAAGTCCCACAAAAAAAGAAACTTATGATATCACTTATCGAGGGAATGTAAAAATCGCTCCCCATGAACGGAATCCCCAAACAGAACAGAGTCACGCTTTTAGAAAACACACTTATGCCTGCTTCAGGGGAAAGGTGAGGTGCGGTGACGCATAAAACTCGAGTTTGAAATGAGCACAGATACCCTTCCGAAAACCGAATATGGAATGGACACGACCTACTCCTTGCTCAATCAACTGGACTCACCAGACCCTGTTCATCGCACAAGTATCTATCCGACTAGTAAGCATCTTAAAAGCTAAGTCTTGATATCTCTGTGTAAGTGCATCAAGTGTGTGTAAAGCGGCCTAAAACCAGCAGGGAAAATCAGCTCAGACCCATTCTGAGGATACATTTCCAACACAAAGAAGAAACAAGCAGGGCAAAACAGAGAGAAATTCTTCCAAAATGCGTTCAGGGACTGGCATGCAACCAGGATTGACCACATCTACAGCCCCCGCGGCAGAAGACATAAGGCTGGACACTCTTGGGGCTGAGACGATTGGTGAGGTTGGTAAAGCAAATGCAGACCCTTGAAAGGAATCCTGCGTGCTCCCCATTCCATGGCTCCCAACTCTCCAGGTTCAACGCAATCTTCCGACAGCGAAAGCACTCATTGGAAACCCAGCGGATGCTACACCGTGGGATCGGGAAAGCTTTCTGAAACTCACCTCAGTTTTCCTCTCCTGGTGCTCGTGTTCTCCATTCAGGCCCCCTTACTAACAATCTCCCCACTTGGAGACTCGGCGCCTTTCCATGCCTCTTTCGTACCGTCTGCAATTTGTCCGCAGGATGAACTGCAAGAGGGGGAACCAATGAGAGACTCGCTGGAGGTGTTTGGTCGGGCACATGTCACTCTCATTTCCCATCACGAAGAAGAATTCACCAGCGGTTCAGCCTGCCACCGCGGATCGACAATAGGGCGTGAAGCCATCCAGCCGTGTTGCGTCCCACTCACAAAAAAGCGACTTGGGAAATGGAGCTCAGGGGCCCTGCACTTCCCAAACCTGCAGAGTTCTAAACGATAACTATCGCCCCAAAATATATTGAGGTCAGGCTACGAAGAGGCGCTGAACGCAAGGCAGAACTGCAGGAAACGGATGTCAACGGGTACATCGGAATGGCCCCGATAGCACATGAAAAGCGCCAGAACGTGGACAATGATGCGGTTGGCCAAAAAGGGCGTATGCGTTTTTTCCTGAATATATTCAGGAAAAAACGCATACGCCCTTTTTGGCCAACCAAGCAACCTGGGAGAGCAAATCAGCACTACAAAGAAATCTCTCGCCCCCCCCCCCCGGGGCAAAAGGGCCAGGCGAAAAAAGTCTAAAAACCAGAAAGGCAGGACAGCCCACGGAGTCAAGGGAGCCTTGTTAAGCTGATGGGCGGGATGTCAATGGCCAACAGCCAATCTTCACAAGTGTATCCTCTTTCCCAAACCATGTAAAACGCAGAACCACAGAGCATAGGGCACTTCCACACATGGGCGTTGACCTTGGGAAAATGAAAAAATCAACCAGACACAGGGACCCCAAAGTTGAGGGCTGCTGTCTTGACAAGAACCTCCACTCCGGTACACGTTTCATATCCCAGGAAAGAGCCAAGTGGACAAAGACGAGTGGACAAGTGGACAAAGACAAGTGGACAAGTGGACAAGTGGTGCTACGTAGGTCCAATGGAGTGTCACTCAGCCATGAAATCCACGTCATGAGGCTGGTAGCAGCATCCTGAGTGGATTTAGGTACGATCATCCTCAGTGAAATCAGTCCCACAAAAAAAGAAACTTATGATATCACTTATCGAGGGAATGTAAAAATCGCTCCCCATGAACGGAATCCCCAAACAGAACAGAGTCACGCTTTTAGAAAACACACTTATGCCTGCTTCAGGGGAAAGGTGAGGTGCGGTGACGCATAAAACTCGAGTTTGAAATGAGCACAGATACCCTTCCGAAAACCGAATATGGAATGGACACGACCTACTCCTTGCTCAATCAACTGGACTCACCAGACCCTGTTCATCGCACAAGTATCTATCCGACTAGTAAGCATCTTAAAAGCTAAGTCTTGATATCTCTGTGTAAGTGCATCAAGGGTGTGTAAAGCGGCCTAAAACCAGCAGGGAAAATCAGCTCAGACCCATTCTGAGGATACATTTCCAACACAAAGAAGAAACAAGCAGGGCAAAACAGAGAGAAATTCTTCCAAAATGCGTTCAGGGACTGGCATGCAACCAGGATTGACCACATCTACAGCCCCCGCGGCAGAAGACATAAGGCTGGACACTCTTGGGGCTGAGACGATTGGTGAGGTTGGGAAAGCAAATGCAGACCCTTGAAAGGAATCCTGCGTGCTCCCCATTCCATGGCTCCCAACTCTCCAGGTTCAACGCAATCTTCCGACAGCGAAAGCACTCATTGGAAACCCAGCGTATGCTACACCGTGGGATCGGGAAAGCTTTCTGAAACTCACCTCAGTTTTCCTCTCCTGGTGCTCGTGTTCTCCATTCAGGCCCCCTTACTAACAATCTCCCCACTTGGAGACTCGGCGCCTTTCCATGCCTCTTTCGTACCGTCTGCAATTTGTCCGCAGGATGAACTGCAAGAGGGGGAACCAATGAGAGACTCGCTGGAGGTGTTTGGTCGGGCACATGTCACTCTCATTTCCCATCACGAAGAAGAATTCACCAGCGGTTCAGCCTGCCACCGCGGATCGACAATAGGGCGTGAAGCCATCCAGCCGTGTTGCGTCCCACTCACAAAAAAGCGACTTGGGAAATGGAGCTCAGGGGCCCTGCACTTCCCAAACCTGCAGAGTTCTAAACGATAACTATCGCCCCAAAATATATTGAGGTCAGGCTACGAAGAGGCGCTGAACGCAAGGCAGAACTGCAGGAAACGGATGTCAACGGGTACATCGGAATGGCCCCGATAGCACATGAAAAGCGCCAGAACGTGGACAATGATGCGGTTGGCCAAAAAGGGCGTATGCGTTTTTTCCTGAATATATTCAGGAAAAAACGCATACGCCCTTTTTGGCCAACCAAGCAACCTGGGAGAGCAAATCAGCACTACAAAGAAATCTCTCGCCCCCCCCCCCGGGGCAAAAGGGCCAGGCGAAAAAAGTCTAAAAACCAGAAAGGCAGGACAGCCCACGGAGTCAAGGGAGCCTTGTTAAGCTGATGGGCGGGATGTCAATGGCCAACAGCCAATCTTCACAAGTGTATCCTCTTTCCCAAACCATGTAAAACACAGAACCACAGAGCATAGGGCACTTCCACACATGGGCGTTGACCTTGGGAAAATGAAAAAATCAACCAGACACAGGGACCCCAAAGTTGAGGGCTGCTGTCTTGACAAGAACCTCCACTCCGGTACACGTTTCATATCCCAGGAAAGAGCCAAGTGGACAAAGACGAGTGGACAAGTGGACAAAGACAAGTGGACAAGTGGACAAGTGGTGCTACGTAGGTCCAATGGAGTGTCACTCAGCCATGAAATCCACGTCATGAGGCTGGTAGCAGCATCCTGAGTGGATTTAGGTACGATCATCCTCAGTGAAATAAGTCCCACAAAAAAAGAAACTTATGATATCACTTATCGAGGGAATGTAAAAATCGCTCCCCATGAACGGAATCCCCAAACAGAACAGAGTCACGCTTTTAGAAAACACACTTATGCCTGCTTCAGGGGAAAGGTGAGGTGCGGTGACGCATAAAACTCGAGTTTGAAATGAGCACAGATACCCTTCCGAAAACCGAATATGGAATGGACACGACCTACTCCTTGCTCAATCAACTGGACTCACCAGACCCTGTTCATCGCACAAGTATCTATCCGACTAGTAAGCATCTTAAAAGCTAAGTCTTGATATCTCTGTGTAAGTGCATCAAGGGTGTGTAAAGCGGCCTAAAACCAGCAGGGAAAATCAGCTCAGACCCATTCTGAGGATACATTTCAAACACAAAGAAGAAACAAGCAGGGCAAAACAGAGAGAAATTCTTCCAAAATGCGTTCAGGGACTGGCATGCAACCAGGATTGACCACATCTACAGCCCGCGCGGCAGAAGACATAAGGCTGGACACTCTTGGGGCTGAGACGATTGGTGAGGTTGGTAAAGCAAATGCAGACCCTTGAAAGGAATCCTGCGTGCTCCCCATTCCATGGCTCCCAACTCTCCAGGTTCAACGCAATCTTCCGACAGCGAAAGCACTCATTGGAAACCCAGCGGATGCTACACCGTGGGATCGGGAAAGCTTTCTGAAACTCACCTCAGTTTTCCTCTCCTGGTGCTCGTGCTCTCCATTCAGGCCCCCTTACTAACAATCTCCCCACTTGGAGACTCGGCGCCTTTCCATGCCTCTTTCGTACCGTCTGCAATTTGTCCGCAGGATGAACTGCAAGAGGGGGAACCAATGAGAGACTCGCTGGAGGTGTTTGGTCGGGCACATGTCACTCTCATTTCCCATCACGAAGAAGAATTCACCAGCGGTTCAGCCTGCCACCGCGGATCGACAATAGGGCGTGAAGCCATCCAGCCGTGTTGCGTCCCACTCACAAAAAAGCGACTTGGGAAATGGAGCTCAGGGGCCCTGCACTTCCCAAACCTGCAGAGTTCTAAACGATAACTATCGCCCCAAAATATATTGAGGTCAGGCTACGAAGAGGCGCTGAACGCAAGGCAGAACTGCAGGAAACGGATGTCAACGGGTACATCGGAATGGCCCCGATAGCACATGAAAAGCGCCAGAACGTGGACAATGATGCGGTTGGCCAAAAAGGGCGTATGCGTTTTTTCCTGAATATATTCAGGAAAAAACGCATACGCCCTTTTTGGCCAACCAAGCAACCTGGGAGAGCAAATCAGCACTACAAAGAAATCTCTCGCCCCCCCCCCCCCCGGGGCAAAAGGGCCAGGCGAAAAAAGTCTAAAAACCAGAAAGGCAGGACAGCCCACGGAGTCAAGGGAGCCTTGTTAAGCTGATGGGCGGGATGTCAATGGCCAACAGCCAATCTTCACAAGTGTATCCTCTTTCCCAAACCATGTAAAACACAGAACCACAGAGCATAGGGCACTTCCACACATGGGCGTTGACCTTGGGAAAATGAAAAAATCAACCAGACACAGGGACCCCAAAGTTGAGGGCTGCTGTCTTGACAAGAACCTCCACTCCGGTACACGTTTCATATCCCAGGAAAGAGCCAAGTGGACAAAGACAAGTGGACAAGTGGACAAGTGGTGCTACGTAGGTCCAATGGAGTGTCACTCAGCCATGAAATCCACGTCATGAGGCTGGTAGCAGCATCCTGAGTGGATTTAGGTACGATCATCCTCAGTGAAATAAGTCCCACAAAAAAAGAAACTTATGATATCACTTATCGAGGGAATGTAAAAATCGCTCCCCATGAACGGAATCCCCAAACAGAACAGAGTCACGCTTTTAGAAAACACACTTATGCCTGCTTCAGGGGAAAGGTGAGGTGCGGTGACGCATAAAACTCGAGTTTGAAATGAGCACAGATACCCTTCCGAAAACCGAATATGGAATGGACACGACCTACTCCTTGCTCAATCAACTGGACTCACCAGACCCTGTTCATCGCACAAGTATCTATCCGACTAGTAAGCATCTTAAAAGCTAAGTCTTGATATCTCTGTGTAAGTGCATCAAGTGTGTGTAAAGCGGCCTAAAACCAGCAGGGAAAATCAGCTCAGACCCATTCTGAGGATACATTTCCAACACAAAGAAGAAACAAGCAGGGCAAAACAGAGAGAAATTCTTCCAAAATGCGTTCAGGGACTGGCATGCAACCAGGATTGACCACATCTACAGCCCCAGCGGCAGAAGACAGAAGGCTGGACACTCTTGGGGCTGAGACGATTGGTGAGGTTGGGAAAGCAAATGCAGACCCTTGAAAGGAATCCTGCGTGCTCCCCATTCCATGGCTCCCAACTCTCCAGGTTCAACGCAATCTTCCGACAGCGAAAGCACTCACTGGAAACCCAGCGGATGCTACACCGTGGGATCGGGAAAGCTTTCTGAAACTCACCTCAGTTTTCCTCTCCTGGTGCTCGTGTTCTCCATTCAGGCCCCCTTACTAACAATCTCCCCACTTGGAGACTCGGCGCCTTTCCATGCCTCTTTCGTACCGTCTGCAATTTGTCCACAGGATGAACTGCAAGAGGGGGAACCAATGAGAGACTCGCTGGAGGTGTTTGGTCGGGCACATGTCACTCTCATTTCCCATCACGAAGAAGAATTCACCAGCGGTTCAGCCTGCCACCGCGGATCGACAATAGGGCGTGAAGCCATCCAGCCGTGTTGCGTCCCACTCACAAAAAATCGACTTGGGAAATGGAGCTCAGGGGCCCTGCACTTCCCAAACCTGCAGAGTTCTAAACGATAACTATCGCCCCAAAATATATTGAGGTCAGGCTACGAAGAGGCGCTGAACGCAAGGCAGAACTGCAGGAAACGGATGTCAACGGGTACATCGGAATGGCCCCGATAGCACATGAAAAGCGCCAGAACGTGGACAATGATTCGGTTGGCCAAAAAGGGCGTATGCGTTTTTTCCTGAATATATTCAGGAAAAAACGCATACGCCCTTTTTGGCCAACCAAGCAACCTGGGAGAGCAAATCAGCACTACAAAGAAATCTCTCGCCCCCCCCCGGGGCAAAAGGGCCAGGCGAAAAAAGTCTAAAAACCAGAAAGGCAGGACAGCCCACGGAGTCAAGGGAGCCTTGTTAAGCTGATGGGCGGGATGTCAATGGCCAACAGCCAATCTTCACAAGTGTATCCTCTTTCCCAAACCATGTAAAACACAGAACCACAGAGCATAGGGCACTTCCACACATGGGCGTTGACCTTGGGAAAATGAAAAAATCAACCAGACACAGGGACCCCAAAGTTGAGGGCTGCTGTCTTGACAAGAACCTCCACTCCGGTACACGTTTCATATCCCAGGAAAGAGCCAAGTGGACAAAGACGAGTGGACAAGTGGACAAAGACAAGTGGACAAGTGGACAAGTGGTGCTACGTAGGTCCAATGGAGTGTCACTCAGCCATGAAATCCACGTCATGAGGCTGGTAGCAGCATCCTGAGTGGATTTAGGTACGATCATCCTCAGTGAAATAAGTCCCACAAAAAAAGAAACTTATGATATCACTTATCGAGGGAATGTAAAAATCGCTCCCCATGAACGGAATCCCCAAACAGAACAGAGTCACGCTTTTAGAAAACACACTTATGCCTGCTTCAGGGGAAAGGTGAGGTGCGGTGACGCATAAAACTCGAGTTTGAAATGAGCACAGATACCCTTCCGAAAACCGAATATGGAATGGACACGACCTACTCCTTGCTCAATCAACTGGACTCACCAGACCCTGTTCATCGCACAAGTATCTATCCGACTAGTAAGCATCTTAAAAGCTAAGTCTTGATATCTCTGTGTAAGTGCATCAAGTGTGTGTAAAGCGGCCTAAAACCAGCAGGGAAAATCAGCTCAGACCCATTCTGAGGATACATTTCCAACACAAAGAAGAAACAAGCAGGGCAAAACAGAGAGAAATTCTTCCAAAATGCGTTCAGGGACTGGCATGCAACCAGGATTGACCACATCTACAGCCCCAGCGGCAGAAGACATAAGGCTGGACACTCTTGGGGCTGAGACGATTGGTGAGGTTGGGAAAGCAAATGCAGACCCTTGAAAGGAATCCTGCGTGCTCCCCATTCCATGGCTCCCAACTCTCCAGGTTCAACGCAATCTTCCGACAGCGAAAGCACTCATTGGAAACCCAGCGGATGCTACACCGTGGGATCGGGAAAGCTTTCTGAAACTCACCTCAGTTTTCCTCTCCTGGTGCTCGTGTTCTCCATTCAGGCCCCCTTACTAACAATCTCCCCACTTGGAGACTCGGCGCCTTTCCATGCCTCTTTCGTACCGTCTGCAATTTGTCCACAGGATGAACTGCAAGAGGGGGAACCAATGAGAGACTCGCTGGAGGTGTTTGGTCGGGCACATGTCACTCTCATTTCCCATCACGAAGAAGAATTCACCAGCGGTTCAGCCTGCCACCGCGGATCGACAATAGGGCGTGAAGCCATCCAGCCGTGTTGCGTCCCACTCACAAAAAAGC